>NC_133622.1:243405991-243448115 GCF_048593235.1 Sminthopsis crassicaudata
AGAAAGAAAGAAAGAAAGAAAGAAAGAAAGAAAGAAAGAAAGAAAGAAGAAAGAAGAAAGAAGAAAGAAAGAAAGAAAGAGAGAGAGAGAGAAAGGAAGGAAGAAAGAGAGAGAGAAAGGAAGAAAGAAAAGAAGGAAGGAAGGAAAGAAGGGAGAAAGAGAGAAAGAAAAGAAGGAAGGAAGGAAAGAAAGAAGGGACAAAGAGAGAAAGAAAAGAAGGAAGGAAGAGGGAGAAAGAGAGAAAGAAAAGAAGGAAGGAAGGAAAGAAGGGAGAAAGAAAGAAAAGAAGGAAGGAAGGAAGGGAGAAAGAAAGAAAAGAAGGAAGGAAGGAAGGAAGGAAGGAAGGAAGGAAGGAAGGAAGGAAGCCCAACAACAACAAAAACAATTTTCCAAATAATTGGATGATTTATTCAGAAGCACCATCTAAGAAGGACATCGGGGCCATCCATGTCTCATTCCTCTCGGGGCTGCAATTGAGACTTCCTTTACCATGTCTTTGTGCCTGGTACTTTTGCCCGTCCCTGCTTTCAGCTATATTATTGAATTATTTTCTCCCATTAGAAAAGCACCTTCTCCAAAGCAGAGACTATCTTTCTCTTTCTCTATTTGTGTTCTAGAACTCAGCACAGTGCTTGGCATGTGGTAAGCATTTAATAAATGCCTTTCGACTGAATGACCAACTAGTCAATCAATTAATCAATACTTATTAAGCACCAACCATTGAAGTAAGCATTAATTATGTAAGGACAGACGTGGGAGAGACAATGCGGTCCCTGTGTAAAATATGTACAAAATATATGCTGGGGTACCTATCTATCTCATGAAATTAAATCTTGTAGGGGCAGTTAGAGCCCCAGCCCTGAAGTCAGGAGGACCAGAGTTGAAATCTGGTCTCAGACACTTAACACTTCCTAGCTGTGTGACCCTGGGCGAGTCACTTAATCCCAACTGCCTCTGCCAAAAAAAATTAAATTATTAAATTAATCTTGTCAAATAAGATGCTCTACATAAAAGTGCTTTTCAAGTTATAAACTGTCATATAGGTATCAGTTATTTATATTATTATCATTATTATTGATATTGCAAAAAACAAAATGCTCTCAATCCTTACCATGAACCCATTCAAACATTCTGGAATCAAGAAAGGAAATTCTCCCTGAGTAGCTATTTTATCCATATAAAAATCGTGCAGAAGAAAAGCAAGAAAGTGATGAAGAAGAGTTTGGGCTCTGGAGTTTGGGGATCTGGGTTCAAATCCTAGTTCTTCAACTTGCTACAAATATGACCTTGGATCAATCTCATCTGATTACCCAGTCCTAGTTTTCTCCTCCCCAAAAATGGACTTGACAATAAAATGAAACTTAGGGTCTATCTATTCCCATCCCTTTAATTAACAAAGCAGGAAACTGAGGACCAAGAAAGTCAAGTAAGTTCGTGTGGGCTAGCCAATGTCAATGGCAGGCTTTGAACTTAGATTCTCTGACTGTAGAGTCCATTTTTTTTCCACCATACATACCTACCACTGATCAAGATTTCTTCCAAGCCATTGTCTACTGTATTTTATTTATTTATTTACTGTAAATTGCTATGTTTTGACTCTCAGAGAATCACTTACCACAGAGAAAACAAATGCTCAAAGAAAAATCTATTTGGATTAGTGCCTGCAATTAATTGGCTAAGTAGCAACAGGAAAAAGAGGAGCTGATTTTGAATCCTGTCTTTGTTACTACCTAGACAGGGGCAGCTATATGGCACAGTGGATAGAACTTTGGGCCTGGAGCTAGGAAGACCCATCTTCCTGAATTCAAATTTGTCTTTGGATACTTGGTAACTAAGTGATCCTAGTCAAATCATTTAACCCTTAGCTGTGTGATCCTGGTCAGATCATTTAACCCTTAGCTGTGTGATCCTGGTCAGATCATTTAACCCTTAGCTGTGTGATCCTGGTCAGATCATTAACCCTTAGCTGTGTGATCCTGGTCAGATCATTTAACCCTTAGCTGTGTGATCCTGGTCAGATCATTTAACCCTTAGCTGTGTGATCCTAGTCAGATCATTTAACCCTTAGCTGTGTGATCCTAGTCAGATCATTTAACCCTTAGCTGTGTGATCCTGGTCAGATCATTTAACCCTTAGCTGTGTGATCCTGGTCAGATCATTTAACCCTTAGCTGTGTGATCCTGGTCAGATCATTTAACCCTTAGCTGTGTGATCCTGGTCAAATCATTTAACCCTTAGCTGTGTGATCCTGGTCAGATCATTTAACCCTTAGCTGTGTGATCCTGGTCAGATCATTTAACCCTTAGCTGTGTGATCCTGGTCAGATCATTTAACCCTTAGCTGTGTGATCCTGGTCAGATCATTTAACCCTTAGCTGTGTGATCCTGGTCAGATCATTTAACCCTTAGCTGTGTGATCCTGGTCAAATCATTTAACCCTATTTGCCTCAGTTTCCTCAGTGTCAAAGGAGCTGGAGAAAGAAAAAATAAATTACTCCAGTATCCTTACCAAGAAAACCCCAAAAGAGGTCATGAAGAGTCAGACATGGTTGAAATGAATGAATGGCTGCCTAGCTGTGTGACCTTGAGCAAAGGACCTTTGAAAAAAAGAAGAAATGCTATTTAGCAAAACTAATCATTATCTGCTTAAGTTTGAAAGTACAGTTAGATCCTAAATTCTTCTTTTGGGGGATCTATCTTGCAATCTCTCATCTGTAGAAGTGGGGAATTTCTTCTTCCTTTTTTCATTTCTTTCTTTCTGTCTTAATCACAAAAGATATTTCTCTGGGGAAAAGACATATTGTGAAATAAGACAAAAATATGAAAAGGACAATAGCTAACACTGTGGAGGAGTTGAAGTTAGTGGATAGAAAAACCATACATGAAGATTCAGTTGTAACAGTGCTTTCAGTCCTTACTATCAACTAAAACAATTAGGAGTTTTATGAATCCAGAAAACAACTCTCATCATTTTGTCTCTCTCTCTCTCTCTCTCTCTCTTCTCTCTCTCTCTCTCTCTCTCTCTCTCTCTCTCTCTCTCTTTTTTTACTTTATCTCTTTTACAATCCTTTGGTCACAGTGCTCAATAAATATTTCCCTCCTTTGATGCTGCCTCCTCTCTAGTGCAGACCCGAATGACCTCACACTTGGACTATTGGAATAATTACTGGTGAGCCCACCTAATATCTTGGCACTCCAGCCCATCCTCTATTCATCAGGTGATTTTCCTAGAGGGCAGATTCGATTACCTTACTCCTCTACTCGATAAACTCCAGTAACTCCCTGTCACCTCAAAGATTAGAAAAAAAAAAATCTTCTCTTTATGCTTAAAGTCCTTCATAACCTAATTTCTGTTTTTCTTCCTCCTTCCCTCTCTCTCTCTCTTCTCTCTCTCTCTCTCTCTCTCTCTCTCTCTCTCTCTCTCTCTCTCTCTCTCTCTCTCTCTCCCCCCTTCTTTCTCCCTCCCCACCCCCTCTCTGTCTGTCACACACACACACACACACACACACACACACACACACACACACACACTCTTTGATCCAGAACACCAACTGTCTTATTGTTTCTTGAGCAAGACATTCTATTATGGGACTTTCTCTCATGCCTAGAATGCTCTTGCTCCTCTACTTCCTGATTCCTCTGCTTCTTTTTAAGTCCCAGCTAAAACCTTACCTTAGTCTTTCCCAAGCCCTTTTACTTCTAGTGCCTTCCCTCCTTTGTAATATTATAAAATTAACAGCTCATTTGTACATACCTGTTTGTAAGTTGTCTCCCCCTGTTAGAGTGTGAATTCTGTCATTCATCTTGTTCTTTTGTATCCCTAGTGCTTAGCACACTTTCTTATACATACTAGGTGCTTAATAGATGCATAATGGCTAATTTCAACTCAGCTCGAATTTAATTAGATGCCTTTTATGATCTAGGAACTGTGTTGAAGACCAAGGATACAAAGGCAAAAATAAAACAGCCCCTGTGTACATCATCTTAGAAGTATCAACCATCTATGCTGATAAGTCATTCAGAAGCATCAGATCTTAATCCATACACAAAATAGGAATCATCAAAAGTCATTTGGCAAAATGTTTGTGGCAGCCCTTTTTGTAGTGGCTAGAAACTGGAAAATGACTGGATGCCCATCAATTGGAGAATGGTTGGGTAAATTGTGGTATATGAAGGTTATGGAATGTTATTGCTCTTTAAGAATTGACCAGCAGGAGGAATACAGAGAGGCCTGGAGAGACTTAAATCAACTGATGCTGAGTGAAATGAGCAGAACCAGGAGATCGCTGTACACTTCAACAATACTGTATGAGGATGTATTCTGATGGAAGTGGATATCTTCAACATAAAGAAGATCCAACTCACTTCCAGTTGATCAATGATGGACAGAAACAGCTACACCCAGAGAAGGAACACTGGGAATTGAATGTAAAATATTAGCACTACTGTCTATCTACCCAGGTTATTTATACCTTTGGAATCCAATTCTTACTGTGCAACAAGAAAATGGTATTTACACACATATATTGTATCTAGGATATACTGTAATACATGTAATATGTATGGGATTGCCTGTCATCTGGGGGAAGGAGTAAAGGGAGGGAGGGGAAATTTTGGAAAAATGAATACAAGGGATAATGTTGTAAAAGAAAAATTACCCATGCATATGTACTGTCAAAAAAAATTATAATTATAAAATTAATTAAAAAAAAAAGTCATTTGGCACTGATGTATAAATAAACCAATCAGTGAAACAGATTCAGTCCACCACCATAAAGGAGCAAAGGAACCTAGTAGCCTTATATTTGATAATACTAAACACAGTAATTACTGGATTAAGGATTCACTATTTGACAAAAAGAGCTACAAGAAAGTAGCAGAAAGTGGATTAAAGCAGAATCTCACCTCTACTACCAAGAAAATCTGTAAATGAATATGTCTTCAACATAAAAGTCTAATACTATAAAGAACTTTGAAGGCCAAAAAATATATTTCCCTTTCTGCTGATGATTAGGGTTAGGGAGAGAGTTAAAGGAGAGAGAGGATTACAAAAGCTAAAATAGATAATTTGGTTGCAAATTTTAAAATGTATGAAAAAATAAAAGCAATGTAGTAAGATTAAAAGGGAAATACAAGTTTCTCTGATAACAGTCTCAATTATAAGATAGATTAGAAGAATAAGAGCCATTCCTCACTTATTATATGGTCAAAGGATGTGAACAGTTTTCAAAGAAAGAAATCCAAACTATCAATAATAGCCCTGTGGGGAAAAAAAAGTCCCAACTACTAATTAGAGAATTGCACATTTTAAAATCTCTGAATTTTGACCTCACTCCTTACATTAATAAAGTTGGGAAAAAAGAAAATGAAAAATTCTGGGTGGATTGTGGGAAAACAGGAATATTAAAATACTGTAGGTGGAGCTCTGAATTGGTCCAGCTAATCTGGAAAACAATTTGGAACTATGCCCAAAATTCTTAAATTAAATACCCTTTGACCCAGTGATACCATTACTAGGCTTTTACCCTAAAGATTTCAAAGAAAGAGGAAAAAGGCTCATGTACAAAATTAAAGAACTGGAAACTAAGGGAGTGGGCCATCAACTAGGGAATGGATGAACAAAATATGGTATATGAATGTAATGAAATAAATATGTTAAGAAATGATAAAAGGGGGAGTTTCCAAGAAACTTGGAGAAGAATGTCATGAAATGAACAGAATCAGAATAGGTTTTGGAGGATTTTTTTTTTTTTTTTTTAGATAACATCATAAAAATGAGCAGCTTTGAAAGACTTGAGAATTCTGATCAACTAAATGACCAATCACTATTCCAGAGGATTGATGATGAAAAATGCTATCTGCCCACTAGCAATAAAATTGTTCTCTCCCTATTTCTATCCACCAAAAAAGTAATGAAGGAAACTGATGGCTTTTAATAATACATGCAGTAGAACAGAAGGAAATCCAGAAGGAATGAGGATATCTTTGAAAGTGTGATATTGAATTTTTAATTACTGAAAAAGGAAAATAAAACTATGCATATTACAACTAGTTTTGTGTGTAATTCTTTTTTAATTGCTGAAAAGGAAAATAAAACTATGCATATTACAACTAGTTTTGTGTGTGATTCTTTTTTAATTACTGAAAAGGAAAATAAAACTATTCATATTACAACTAGTTTTGTGTGTAATTTTTTTTTGCTTTATGGTATATGTAAAATATGTTCCCTTTTTCATGTTTGTCAGTTTTTAAATTTTAAAAATCAAATATTTTAAAAGAATATTATTTACCACCTGACAGGGAAGTAAGTACTATTATTATCTACTACATTATATACTACATTTTATAGATGAGGAAACCAAGGCAACTGATGCTAAGTGGAATGAGCAGAACCAGGAGATCATTATACACTTCAACAACAATGCTGTATGAGGATGTATTCTGATGGAAGTGGATATCTTCAACATAGAGAAGAGCTAATCCAATTCCAATTGATCAATGATGGACAGAATCAGCTACACCCAGAAAAGGAACACTGGGAAATGAGTGCCAACTGTTTGCACTTTTGTTTTTTTCCCAGGTTATTTTTACCTTCCGAATCCAATTCTCCCTGTGCAAGAAGAGAATTGTTCGGTTCTGCACACATAGATTGTATCTAGGATATACTATAACATATTTAATATGTATAAGACTGCTTGGGAAGGGAAGGGGGTGGAGGGAGGGAAGGGAAAAGTCAGAACAGAAATGAGTGCAAGGGTTAATGTTGTAAAAAAAAAAAAAATTACCCAGGCATATGTAGTGTCAAAAAAAAAAAGTTATAATAATAAAAAAAAAAGGAATCTCAAACAAACAAAAAAGTGATATGCCCAAGACTACACAACTAGTAACTGTATAAGGCTAAATTTGATCCTTCTAAGTAGATGCTATGAAAAGTCTCCTTTTCTAAATGAAGAAATTAGTGTAAATAGTAGGACTTGCCCCAAATCACATAGCTAGGAAGTATTGTTAAAGGTTATGTGGTACACACACACACACACATACACACACACACACATACATACACAAGCTAAGGCTTGTGAGGTAACTTGACCAATGCAACACAGGTATTGAGTCTCAGAGGCAGAGTGCTTTTCTGTTGGGACGCCTATTTAATATCTTGATCAAGTTTTCTTGTCACACTGAACATCTATTTTTTTATTTGTTGATATTTTTAAGGTATCTGTGGAGATGGTGCATACTCCCCACTTGCTCCTTTGTCTCTCTTCCTCTCCCTCTTTCTCCTTTTTCTTCTTCCTTTTTTATTTTTTTCTTCTCATTTTGCTACTCCAAATGATCTCTTCTGTTGCTGAGTACTTTCTACTATTTGACTTCTGTCTCCTTGTTCTCGATTTCTCAGCCCTCAACCCAGATGCTCATGATTTCTCCTTTTCTACTATGATTCTCTTTCCCAAATCTCTTGAGATTGCTCCATCACTACTCCTCATGCTGTATGGCAGCTTCTAAAGACTCAAAGGTCTCTCGAGTGCCAATGCAGGGTGAGAAGAATTGAATCTGGGAATGTATTCAGGAAATCTGGGATTGCATCCTGACCTTCTCCTCTTTATCATGAAAGGAAATAGGATTAATCAGATACAGCTGTTGTTTTCCAAGCACTGTCCCTTATTTTCTTCAGATTTCTGTGAATCTGTTTTGTTGTTGTCCACTTCTTCCACCCACTCCTACACCCAAGCCCATGCCCAGAACCTTCCCCCAACCCCCAGCCCATTGGGCCCACCAGTAGACTTCTGGAGGAAAAAGTTAACTTTTCTTCTTCTTTGCCCTCCACTCTAGATCTTCACCCCCTCCTTTTCTCCTTATCCTTGTATAACTCCTTCCTTCCCTTTGGTCTTTTTTGTCTCTTCTTTTCTTTGCTTTTCCTTCATCCCTCTTGTTCTTCATTGCTCCATTTCCCTTCATTTTCTTCCCTCATACTCCAAATCCCTCTCACCAGCACCCTCCCATTTTCCACTCTCTTCTTTTTCTCTCCATTTCCCCCTCCTCATTTTCTCTCGATTCTTACCTCTTTCCCATGCCCCTTTTCTCTATTTTCCTATCTTTCCTTCTTCATTCCTTTTTCCTTTTCCCTTTCTTCCTCTTTTTATTCCTCTTCCCTTCCTCATCTCTCCTCCCCTTTTCTTCTCTGCCTCCTTTCCTTTTTCATCTTTCCCTTTCCCTTTGTTGCTTCTTCCTCTTTCCTTCTTCCTTTCTCTCAATCCCTTTTTCACTTTCTCTTCTTTCCTCTTTTCCTCTCCCACATTTCCAATCTCTTTCTCTCCTTTCCTCTATCTCATCCCCTCTTTCCTTTACTCTCTTTTTTCTCGCTTCTTCTCTTTCCTTCTTCCCATATCTCCTTTTTTCCCTTTCCTCTTTTCTTATTCTTTCCCTTACCCTATTTCCCTATCTGCCTCTCCTTTCTTCTTCCATCTCTCCCCCCTGCTCTGCTTCCCCATCCCCTCTCCCTCTCCCCCTTCCCTGCTTCTCTTTCCCTCCTATTTCTCTTTTATTCTCCTGTTTTTTATATCTTCAATCTACCCCCTCACTTTCCTTCCCTTTCTGTCTCCTTTTCTGCTTTTGTTTCCTCTCTCCCCTCATTTTGCTGACCTCTACCTCTTTCTCCCCCCTCACTGTTCTTCTTGCCCCTCTTGCTTCTTTCCCTCTCCTTTTTCTCTTTCCTTCTTTCCTCATCCACTGCACTTTGCACCCTGGGCATGGTTATTGTGCTTTTTCTTTCCTATCCCAACACTTTAGTGATGAGACACACACTCAAAACAGATGTACTTTATTAATCACAATGACAAAACTAAATAGGAAAATGACAACTGTTCCTGATGGGGAGAAGGGAAGTGCCAGGGGTCCCTTCTCTCAGAAGCCAACAGTGTGACAGTTAACAGGGATGGGAGTTCAGTCCAAGCTTCCCCAATGTCTTCAGATGAATCCTGGGAATCATTTCAGTCCACGAAGCAGTGCTTTAGGAAGATACCGCCTTCCCTTCCCAGGCCAGGAGAGCCAAGCCCTTGTCCTTGGAGCGCTTGGTCTGGGGGCATCAGAAGGCTGGGCACAGGTGCCTGCAGAAAGTAAACCAAACGCAGAGTCTGGAGTCGGAGGAGGCATCTGAGTCCGGCCCTTCACCCTTCTCTCCCACCCTCAGTCCAAAAGCCAAGGCCTTTGCCACCTCCCAGAGGCAGCCAACATGGTCAGGCTGGGCTTTTCTTGCTTCTGTATCTTTCCCCAAGAGGGAGCTCTTATACATGGTTCTTTATCCCCAAGTTCTCTGGAGCCAATACCCCTCATTGTTCCCCACCCCCAAAAGGTATTACTATTTATTGCTTTCTCTAAGGCTCATGAGGGATATGAAGAGTACCATCCTGTCCATACCCCACTCTGTAAACACCCAGGAGACAGAAGCCAGAAAGACCCTTCCGACATCCCCCCATGAGGTGAAACTTGACTCAGTGTCTCTCACACTTCCAGGCCTGGCCTCTGAAGTCAGTGGCTCCCCCTGAGAACAAGGGGCAAGAAGGAGGCTCCCTCCCATTTAGGGAATGAGCCTGGAAAGCACTGGACCTGCCTGGAATGAATGTCCCCAGGCTGGCTAAGGGAAATCAAACAAGGCAGTCTAAAGGCAAATTGCACCAGCCCCAGTCAGGGACAGACTCCTGCAGCTGGGACAGGTTCCAGAGGATGAGCGAATGAAAGGATCCCAGAAGCTAGAGGGGAGTCTTAGTTAACTGTATTCGCTCTAAAGTGACGGACCAGCCGCCAGAGTCCATTGCCAGGGAGGGACAAGTGAGAGCTCCCCAATAAGCCATTTCTTTAGTTTCAAGGAAGTCAGCAAGGTAAATATTAGGGAGCATGGTGGGGGGCATTTATGACAATGATCAAGTCTCTCTCTCTCTGTGTCACACACACACACACACACACACACACACACACACACACACACACACACACACACAATCTACAAAATGTCCAAGGCAACACGGTCTGGGAGGAAGGTCTGTAGAGTGAAAAATGTAGAGACAGAAAGAAAAGAAGCACTCAATGTCTTTATCTCCCATTGTCTTACAACCTGTGATAAACCCAACCATTCTTCTGGTCTCTATGGCCCCATCTATAACTCTATGGGACTTTATGAATTTGACCCCCAACACCCCTCCTGTTTTCCCAATCTCAAGCAATGGGATCGTCCTCTCCCCCTTCCTTACCCAGCCATTCTTCTGGTCTCGATGGCCCCATCTATAACTCTGTGGGACACTATGAATTTGACCCCCCAACACCCCTCCTGTTTTCCCAATCTCAATGGGATCGTCCTCCTCCCCCCTTTCCTTACCCAGGATAAAGAGAGACGGACTAATGGCAAATGAAAAAATACATTTTCAGGGGAGCACGACCTGGCATGATGGCAACAGACCAGGAGGCTCCCCTGCTGCCCAAGTGAGCCATTGAGATGACCCTCGGTGGTGCAGAAACCTGCTCTTTCTCCCCTCCTCTGCAGGCAGCCTCTCCTGCTCCCTCTTTCCTCCAAATCCTCCCTATAGTAACAACAGGACAAAGACCACCGTGGTCTCCCGGGAGGGGGAGGGGCACACCTGCCCCTCCATTCCCAGTCCCTTTGGAAAGAAAATAGGAAAGGGGAGAAAAGCAGCCAGCGGAAACTGAGGCAGGCAGAAAGAAGGAGAAAAGCCCCTAGTTTGGAAGTCACAAGACATAGATTCAAATCTCAGGTCTGCTCTTGCGACCCGGGGTCACGCCTGGGGTGGGGAGATGGGAGAGCGAAGTCAGGAAAGGGAGAGAAAGAACCGGAGGAGGGAGGTGGCTGAGAAGCCGGGCGAGGGACGGCCCTTTATCCCAGGATCTGGTCGGACACCAGGGTCTCCCGGCTGTAGGGGATGGACTTGTCCCCGGGCGGCTCCCCGGCCTTGCCCGAGTTCTGGCCGGGCCCCTGGCTGGGCCCCGAGGAGTAGCTGGCCGACTTGTCCCCCCCCGCGGCGGCCGCCCCCCGGCACCCACTGTGGCCGCAGCACAGCATGGCGGCGCAGGCCTCCCGGAAGCGGGGGTCGAAGAAGGCGTAGAGGAAGGGGTTGAGGCAGCTGTTGACGTAGCTGATGCAGGTGCAGTAGGGGTAGACGTTCATGAGGAACAGGTCGAAGTCGCAGGACCACTGCAGGAGGCTGCCCAGCATGTACAGGGTCTTGACCAGGTGGTAGGGCAGCCAGCACAGGGCGAAGGTCACCACGAGCACCACGATGATGCTGAGCAGGCGGCGCCGCTTGCGCAGGCCCTCGCTGCGCTCCTTGCGGAAGTGGCCCGCGATGGTGCGCGCGATGAAGAAGTAGCAGGTGAGCATGACGGTGAAGGGGACGACGAAGCCCAGCGCCGTGGAGGACGCGCCCAGCCCCACCTCCCACGCCAGCTCGGAGCCCGGCGCCGCCACCAGCGAGTAGTCCATGTAGCACACCGGCTTGGTGTTGTTGTCCAGCTCGCCCACCGAGCGGAACACCATGGCGGGCGCGGCCAGCAGCGCGGCCAGCAGCCACAGGCCCGCCGTGGCCACGGCGCCGCCCACCCGCAGCCGCAGCCGCGCGTTGGCCACGGGCCGCACGATGGCCAGGTAGCGGTCGAAGCTGAGGCCCGTCAGGCAGAACACGCTGGCGTACATGTTGACGAAGATCAGGTAGCTGCTGAGCTTGCAGGCGAAGGCGCCGAACGGCCAGCTGTAGTCCAGGTACGCGTACGTGGCCCACAGGGGCAGCGTCACCACGAACGTCAGGTCGGCCACGGCCAGGCTGGCGATGAACTTGTCGGCCGAGCGCCGCTTCTCGCGGCTGCCGCGGAAGATGGTCCAGAGCACCAGGCCGTTGCCCGTGGTGCCCAGGAGGAAGACCAGGATGTAGATGGCGGGGATGAGGGAGCCCGACGACTTCCAGTCGGCGTACACGCACTCCACGCTCTGGTTCTCGCCCGCGTAGTAGCTGTCAAAATCCGAACCTTCCTCCATGCTGGGGTCCCCGCGAGGCAGAAGGCGAGGGGAGCGAGGCCGGGGCCCGGCCTGCGGAGGTCACCCCCTCGGGCCTCGGGCCTTCCGCGGGGGCGCACCTGGAGGCAGCTCGTCAGTGGCCGGAGCCCCTCAGCATCTGGCCCGCCGGGGCTGGGGACCGCGCCGCCGATGCGAGGGTTCGCGCCGCCGGGGCTGGGGGCCGCGCCGCCGATGCGAGGGGCCGCACCGCCGGTTCTGCGTCTCCACAGCGAGCGGCCGGCGGACAGCTCCTCCGCTTCTGCCGCTGTCCTGCCCCTTCCCCTCACCCCCGTTTGCCTCCCGTCTAGCCAAAGCTCAGACAGATGTGGCCCGAGTTTCCTCGGTGCCTCCTCCTCGGCCAGCTGCTCCCTCCTCCCACCTCCAGATCAGCCCCTCACGAGTCCGCCTTAAGATCTTTAAGTTGGAACCCCCTCCCTCCCTTTCCCCTCCCCGTCCCTGGGTAACCCCTGCGGTGCTGGACAGAAATTTTATCTGCAGCTTTCGTCCAGACGCCTCTCCACTGCTCCCTTATCTCCCCCGGCCATCCCCGCTTCTTAACATCCCGATCCCCGGTTTTCGACGCCCCTTCGCACCTTTTCCTAGCCTGAATACTCCCCTCTTTGGCCCTTCCACTCCCACTACCCCTCTAAATTGGGTGAATTATGCTGATTAAATCCAGCCAGAGTTGGGAGGGAGGAAAAGGTCGAGGAGGAGGAGTGGGTGTGACATTTCACAGGATCCTCTGAGGTTTCTGGCTAGCCTGGCGGGCCCCCTGCTCCCTCACCCCTTCCCCAGCCTCTTCTCCAGGTCCTGTGCATTTCCCCCCTCTGCACTCACGTCTCATTTTCAAGATCTGGCCCCCCTTCTTCCAATTATGAGCAGCGCTAGAAACAAACCTGCCTATGGAGGGAAAGCGGGGAGTTTCCTGTGCCTAAAGGCACGGCAAAGCCCCGTTAGGCGTAATGTTAGCGCTGCTGGAGACTTGAATAGAGAATGCCAAACGTGGGAGGGAATTTAGGAAGGAAGGAAACGGCATTTATTAAACACCTACTATGTGTCAAGCAAAGCGCTTTACACATATTCGATACATATATCATTTGTTCCTCACAACAATCCTGAGATTGTTATCCCTATTTTACAGTGGAGAAAACTGAGGCAGCTAGTTAAGTGATCGGGAGACTGTATTTGAATTCTGATCTTGCTGGCTCTAAATCTGCATCCACTTCAGCACTGGCAGATTTAAAACACAGGATGTCAGAAGGGAGAAAATTTAGAACAGGTATTGCTAGAGATGGGAGGGAACTTAGAACACAGAATGTTGGGGCTGGGAGAGACTTTAGAATAAGGAATGGCAGATGTAGGAGGGACTTTAGAACAGAGAGAGTTTTCCTCCCTTTTGAGCATGATAAATTCAGAAATATGTTTAGAAGAATTACACATGTTTAACCTAATTGGATTACTTGTTGTCTAAGGGGAGGGGGTTGGGAGGAGAGAGAGAGAGAGAGAGAGAGAGAGAGAGAGAGAGAGAGAGAGAGAGAGAGAGAGAGAGAGAGAGAGAGAGAGAGAGAGAGAGAGAGAGAGAGAGAGAGAGAGAGAGAGAGAGAGAGAAGAGAGAGAAAAGAGAGAGAGAGAGAGAGAGAGAGAGAGAGAGAGAGAGAGAGAGAGAGAGAAAGAAATTTGGAATACAAGGGTGAATGCTGAAAACCATCTTTGTGTGTATTTTGAAAAATAAAAAGCTATTTAAAAAAAAAAAATTTTAATTTACTGTCCAAACCAAACAATCCCACTCCAGACCAACTGTCTTGTTTTGCAGACAAAGAAATTCAGGCCCAGAGAGGAAAATTGATTGACCTCAGGTCACACTGATTGGAATTACCCAAACTGGAGATTGAGCATGGGCTGCTGGAGTCTCAATCTATTATTGCTCTTTTGATTTTTTTTAAATTTAAAGAACAGAGAAGGGCTAGAAGAGACTTTAGGATATGAAATGTGAGAAGGTCTCATCTAAATTCTCATTCTATAGATGAGGAAATTTAGGCACAGAGTTTAAGGGACTTGCATAAGATCACACAGACAGTAATAAGCAGAGCTGGGATTTGAACCTGGTTTGCCTCCAAATTCAACATGCTTTCCACTAAACTATAGAACTTGAGGCAGCTAGTGATACCATGGTACTGAACCTAGAGCCAGGAAGCCCTGAATCCAAATCCTAGCTGTGCGACCCTAGACAAGTCACTTATCCTCAGTTTCCCCGTTTGTCAAAGAAAGGAAAAGGCAAAACAATACCGTACCTTTGCAAAGAAAACTCCAAATGAAATCACCCAGCAAGGAATAAACAATGCAAAGACAACTGAGCTCATTAAGCTCAATAGCCTCTAAATTCCCTTCGGAGTCAGTCAGTGATAGGCTGAGAAGAGTAATGAAAAGTGTACCATGTTTCAAGGAAGGAAACTCAATTTGAATCCAGACTCTCTCACCCCCTATAAACTGCATCCCCTTTACATCCTCAGGACTTGCTTTTCTCACCTGGAAAAAGACCAAAAAAAAAGATTCTTCCATCCTATCTCTCAGCTGTATTCTAAGACATAATATTGTATACAGAGCAGGAGAGGTGCAAGAACTGAGACCAAGTACCCCAATTTCTGGCCTAGGGATCCTGAGCAAATCACTTCACTTTAGAGTGTCCCCAGGAAATTCTCAAAGTTTCCAACAGGGATCGGCACTGGGAGGAGTCTCATCATCTGCCAAGGCTGTTGAAGTTGTTGTCCAGACCAAAGTAATAATATCCCCACCAAAAATACAGCCAATAGTTAGCACAGTGTTGGGTACTCAGTAAGTGCTTAATAGATGCCTATTGATTGATTGAACCACAAACTCCAAAGGTGTTATAGGAAGGTCCTTATTTTTACTATAACTAAACATCTAATCCTTCTGAAGGGATAAAAAGGAGTGTCCCTACTTTCTGTGCCCTAAACATGGATGAGTTTTGTTCCCTGAAGGATAGCAATAATACCATTGCTAGCACAATACAAGGATGGAGCAGGATGGGCAGACCAAGACCTCAGCCTTCCTTTGGGCTCACCCTTCCCGAATCTCTCAGAAACCTTCAAAACACAGATAGATCATAGCAGTTCAGGGGGAAAGGCTGAAACAAAGGAAGTTGGGGGGGGGGGCAGGATCCTAACAGAAGCAGTATCCTTCCCCACCCCTTTCCTTTAAAGCTATCCTGGCTTTTTACCAGAACGGGATAGGAGCCTGGACCCTCCATGTGGTATGAAAACATATGAATCCCACTTCCTAATCCTCCTAGCATTCAAGGCTCCAGCCCCCAGAGGGGGTTAATGGATAAACGAAGCCTCCTAAGGAGCTAGACTTGGGAAAGAGGCTGGAGAAGGAACCAATGGAGGCAAAGATGGCCCAAGTGATAATAAGATCTGGCTTCCAGCCAAGAGAAGTCTAGGATTACCCCCAGGGAAAGCCATATGGTCTACCCCCCCCCAAGACACTCAGAACTTGGAACAAGGTAGAAATGGGTCTATTCTTCCTTCAGTTCTTCTCCCAACATCATAGTAAAGAATCAGCTTAGTCAAGAATGGTGGGATCAAAAGAGCAATAGATTGAGGCTCCAGTGACCCATGCTCAATCTCCAATTTGGGTAATTCCAATCAGTGTGACCTGAGGTCAATCAGTTTTCCTCTCTGGGCCTGAATTTTTTTGTCTGTAAAACAAGACAGTTGGTCTAGAGTGGGATTTTTTTGCTTGTACAATAATTTCATCTTAAGCTATAGGATTTCAGGGCCTGTGAACTTTGTGTAGGGAAAACATTTGTATTTATTTCTGAGACTGAGTATTTCAATTATGAATATTGGACATTGAATATGACAAAAAAAAAAGAGGGTAAGAATCCTTCTAGAACTCTTTCAGCATTGATCCAATTATCCTATGACTTAGGATCATAATAAGCTGAAATGGACCTTGTCATACAGGGCCCAAATCCTAACCCATTCCCATGCCCCCAGACAGTTCATAGGAAACTGAAGTTCAGAAAAAATGTTCAAGCTAGTTAGTAACATCTTTTTTTTTTATATAAAAATAATAGCTTTTTATTTTCAAAATACATGCAAAGATAGTTTTCAGCATTGAAAACTTTGCAAAACCTTGTGTTCCAAGTTTTTCTCCCTCCCTTCCCCCAACCCCCTCGCCCAGATGGCAAGTAATCCAATATTTGTTAAACCTGTGCAATTCTTCTATACATATTTCCACAATTATCATGCTGCACAAGAAAAATCAGATCAAAAAGGGGGGAAATGAAAAAGAAAAAAACAAGCAAACAACAAAAAAGGTGAAAGGCCATGTTATGACCCACATTCATTTCCCAAAGTCCTCTCTGTCTGGATGCAGATGGCTCTGTCCATCACAAACCCATTAGAATTGGCCTGAATCATCTCATTGGTGAAAAGAGCCAGGTCCATCAGAATTGATTATGGTATAATTTTGTTATTGCTGTGTATAATGTTCTCTTGGGTTCCACTCAATGAAAGAGTGACTTATCTCTATCACACCTTAAGGAGATGTGGTAAGTGTTAAGTCTGAATCCTCAGTACCTTTTGGTCCCAGATATCAGTAGGAGACAGTAGGGAAAGAGGAAGTTTTTCCCATGAAGGCAGGTGAGAAATCCTGGATTGATGGTTGTAGGAAAGTAATAAGGGGTGGTGGAGAGTTCCCTGGACTTGGTAATAGGTACAGTGGAGTCCAAGTGGTGTCTCTTGCACTTATGAGCTTCAACAAGTTGCTTGACCTTGAAGCTCAGTTTCTTTATCTGTAAAGTTAGAGTGATGATGATTATCCCACCTACTTCAAAGGGTTTGGGGGCTGGGAAACGTTTTACAAACTTTAAAAACGGGGACTCTTTTATCCAGGGGTGTTCATTTGCAAAGATCCAAACAGAGTGGTCCATACGATGGCAGCCAATAAGTTAGTAGCATCAATGAGCAAATCCAGACTTTGGTTTCTACTGGAGAGACGGGGATTGAAAGGTACCCTGCCCTTGTTACTCAATCTGGGCAGAGGGAGGCTCTCCAGGGTATTGTGAAGTGACCGATACAGAGCTACCTTGGACATGGTAAAAAGCCAAGTGTGTGGTTGTGTTTATGTAGGTACACACATATACAAAGACACAACCATCCTCGAAAACCAAAACAAAACTGTGTTTGTGGTTGTCTTTGTAGATGCATGGGTGTGTCTGTTTATCTATATTTGGCTGTGGTGTGGTTGTGTTTATGTATGTAGCTGTACTTGTTTTCATTATGGTCGAATGTGATTGTTTGTATTTTTAGAAGTGATTGTATTTTTATATGTCTGAGCCTGTACTTTGGCTTTCTGTTTAGGGGTATGGATGGCTTTGTATTTAATAAATTCATACACTGTATTTAATAAATTCATACATTGTATAGTTGTATGCCTTTGTTTAAATGTCATGTTTGTACTTGTACAGGGTGTGGTTATGTGGATTAGTATGCTTATATGCTATGGTGTGCTCATATGCTTATATAGAGTGTGATTGTCTTCATACATTGTGTAATAGTATCTGTACTTTGTGTGATGGTATGAGGTTACACATTTGAAGTTGTGAATTTAAGCTTGTTTTTGTATTATGTGAGTTTGTATTCTGTATGGTTGCCTGCTTTCATTTGCTTGTGTTTATATTTGGGCCAGTATACATGTTACATGGACTTTGTGTGTGTGTATTTGTGTATCTGTGCTTATTTTGTGAGTTTCTGCTTATATGTATGACTATGTTGTATTTGTGACCTTAGACTTCTGTGTGTGATTGTATTGTGTTTGTGATCCTAGATTTCTGTGTGTGGTTGTGTTGCATTTGTGGCCTTAGATTTCTGTGTGTGATTGTGTTGTATTTGTGGCCTTAGACTTCTGTGTGTGATTGTATTGTATTTATGGCCTTAGACTTCTGTGTGTGATTGTGTTGTATTTGTGGCCTTAGACTTCTGTGTGTGGTTGTGTTGCATTTGTGGCCTTAGATTTCTGTGTGTGATTGTGTTGTATTTGTAGCCTTAGACTTCTGTGTGTGATTGTGTTGTATTTGTGGCCTTAGATTTCTGTGTGTGATTGTGTTGTATTTGTGGCCTTAGATTTCTGTGTGATTGTGTTGCATTTGTGGCCTTAGATTTCTGTGTGTGATTGTGTTGTATTTGTGGCCTTAGACTTCTGTGTGTGATTGTGTTGTATTTGTGGCCTTAGATTTCTGTGTGATTGTGTTGTATTTGTGACCCTAGATTTCTGTGTGTGATTGTGTTGCATTTGTGGCCTTAGACTTCTGTGTGTGATTGTGTTGTATTTGTGGCCTTAGATTTCTGTGTGATTGTGTTGTATTTGTGACCCTAGATTTCTGTGTGTGATTGTGTTGCATTTGTGGCCTTAGACTTCTGTGTGTGATTGTGTTGTATTTGTGGACTTAGACTTTCTGCGTGTTGTATTTGTGGCCTCAGACTTCCGTGCGTGATAGTGTTGCATCTGTGACCCTAGATTTCTGTGTGTGATTGTGTTGCATCTGTGGCCTTAGACTTCCGTGCGTGACCGTGTTGCTGGTGGTGTGTGGCTGTGTCCGCGCTTGCGTGGGGCCGGGAGCCGGAGGTGGGGGTTAGGAGGGGTGTGTGTGTTCAAGGCTGGGGACAAACATCCCAGAAGAGGGAGGCGGGCTAGGAAGGGCCTGCTAATTGGATCTCTCTGGGCGTTTGGGCCGGGCCGCGAACAGCTGAAAGGCTCCGGGCTCCCGACATCAAAGCCGCCCCCCCTCCCCCGCCCCTCGGCGCTTCTCACCTCCTCCCTCGGCCTCCCGCTCCGGCCCCTCCCTTCACAGGGCCTCCTTTCTACTTTGAACTCCGCTGCCCCGAGCACGGCCTGGGGGCGAGGCCCCTTTCTCACCTCCCCGGGCGCTCCCCCGGCGGTGTGCTAACAGCTGGGGCTCTTATCTGCCCAGAGGCCGGGCCGGGGACAGACGGCCCGGGGCTGCCCCGCACACCCGGCACCTTATCTGCCCCGAGCCAAAAGGCCGACGGCCTCCCCTGCCCCCCGCTCCGGCCGCCGCTCCCCGGGACCCGGCGGCCTTCCGGGCCAGGAGCCGAGCCGCCTCCTCTCGGGCGGGAGGCAGCCCTGGAGGCGGCGGCGGCGGCGGCCGCCGGGTAATTGGGCAAACGGGAGCGATCCCGCTGCGGGCCCCCCACTCCCGGGGGCCGAGGGCTGCTAGTCAACAAACACTTATTAGGCGCTTACTACGGGCCACTTAGCGTTCTCGGGGCTCGGGGGGGGGGGGGAGGGAAAAACAGGATCCCTCTGCTCCACAATACACTTATTCAAGGCTTTGGCCTCCGGGAGTCTGTGGGCCACCCCTCCCTCTGTAATAATGCTTGTGTCTCCGTCTGTCTCTGTCTCCGTCTGTCTCTGTCCATCTGTCTCTTTCTGTCTCTGTCTCGCTTTGTCTCTCTCTGTGTGTCTCTCTGTCTCTGTCTCTCTAGATAGATAGATAGATAGATAGATAGATAGATAGATAGATAGATAGATAGATAGATAGATATAGATTATATATATATATACACACATCTCTGTTCTTTGTCCTTTCTCTTTTTTCTTTCTGTCTTCTTTCTGTCTCTCTCTTTCTCTGTCTCTCCTCTCTGTCTCTCTTTCTGTCTCTCTCTCTCTCTCTCTCTCTCTCTCTCTCTCTCTCTATATATATATATATATATATATATATTATATATACACACATATCTCTCTGTTCTTTTTCCTTTCTGCCTTCTTTCTGTCTCTCTGTCTGTCTCTGTGTCTGTCTTTCACCACAGTGAGATTTTTTTTAGGCACCCATACCAACTATCAACTATCAGAAAGACAAAAAAAAAAAAAAAAAAAAAAAGACAGAGAGAGACAGAGGTGTACCAACTATCAAAAAAGAATTTATTGGGCCCCTATAATGTGCCAATCACAGTTAGAGAAGAGAGATACAAAGTAAAAAGCAGAACCATTCCTGCCCTCATGATTGTTCACATTCTATTGAGGGAAGCAACTTTACATATGTAAAGGTTACATAAAAATATACAAATGAATACAAAGTAATTTGGACGGGCCTAATGCTCCTCCATCTAAAAGATTTGTTGGATATAAAATAACTGCCTTCATTTCTGACCATAGTTAGTAGCATTCAGTTCTCTACTTTATTTATAAAATTTTGGAGCATTTACTAAAAGTGATCTTGCCACTCCTTTGCAAAGATTGGATTGGAAATAGCTTCATATTTCTCCTCCAGTTGCCATGAGTTAATTCCCATGAAACTGGATAATCAACAGGAGGTAAAGTGTGAGGAATGGCTTACTCAAAAATTAAAGAATCTAGTTAGGTAGCTTTGGGGCTTGTTTGTTTGGGGGAGTTTGTTTTGCATTTATTTACAGTTCCCTTTGTGTCATTCAACAAATATTTATTAAGTGTCTGTTCTGTTCTATCCCCTGTGTTAGGTGCCAGAAAGACAAAAATAAAGCAAGAACTTGGGGCCTTGAAGTTGATTTCACCTGTTTGTTGTGGGATAGAGAATCAATTGTTGTTCTGGTCGTGGACCATAGATCTCAGTTCTTCTAACCTCCACTATCAAAGACTGATTAAGCTCAGATTTGTTGTTTCCATGACATTTATCTCACTTTCCATGACATTATCTCCTTTTCCCTTCAAAATTTCCCAACAAAAGGATCTTACTTGGCCAAAGTATTTCAGTTTAAGTATTTGTCCTTCCACAAGATCCGAGTTCCAGTGATAACTATCAATTATCATCCCTGTGACCTAGGACAAGTAAATGGCTCACTCTGGACTTCAAATTCCTTATCTCAAAAATGAGGGTATTGGATTGATAACATATAAAGTCTCTTCTGGCCTTACATCCATGAGCCCATATACTATACACCCCTGCACAATGGACAGTAAAAAGAGTTTTCCTGAAGCTAGAGGGGTTTATATACAATGAGCTTTTCACCTTGAGTCTCTTCCCACAAGATAATAGGAAACACACACTGAAAGGGATTTCAAACTTCATATCTTTTTCTCTGTCTCCACCTCTTTCTCCTTTTCCCTTTCCTTCTCATTGTTTCTCCCTCTCCCTCACCGTTTCTTTGTGTGTGTGTGTGTGTGTGTCTCGGTATGTGTCTATATGTGTGTCTCCCTCTCCCTCCCTCTTCATCTCCATCTCCCTCTCTGTCTCTGTACCTCTCTCTGTGTCTCTCTGCTTTCTCTATCTCTTGGTGTCTCTATCTCTGTCTCTCTTGGTCTCTCTCTCTCTTTCCTCCACCCCTAATAACTGCTTGAAGAATCCATCTGTTCCCTTTGAAAACCAAAGCTCCTGATTCACTAAAGCAACAGAGAAATTCACCCAACCACAGCATCTAAGGCAAGACCGAAACTTGGAGCCATAAGGTTCCATAATGGGGTCTTAGAATTTGGAGCTTAGTCTTTTTGTAGTGGCTAGAAACTGGAAGATGAACGGATGCCCATCCATTGGAGAACGGTTGGGTAAATTATGGTATATGAATGTTATGGAATACTATTGCTCTGTAAGAAATGACCAGCAGGAGGAATACAGAGAGGCTTGGAGAGACTTAAATCAACTGATGCTGAGTGAAATGAGCAGAACCAGAAGATCACTGTACACTTCAACAACAATACTGTATGAAGATGGATTCTGATGGAAGTGGATTTCTTCGACAAAGAGAAGATCTAATTCAGTTCCAACTGATCAATGGTGGGACTAGCTACACCCAGAGAAGGAACACTGGGAAATGAGTGTAAACTGTTTGAACTTTTGTCTTTCTTTCCAGGTTATTTTTACCTTCTGAATCCAATTCTTCCTGCGCAAAAAAAAAAAAAAAAAAAAAAAAAAAAAAAAAAACAACCAGTTCTGCACACATATATTGTATCTAGGATATATTATAACATATTTAATATGTATGGGAATGCCTGCCATCTGGGGGAGGGGGTGAAGGGACGGAAGAGAAAATTCGGAACAGAAGGGAGTACAAGGGATAATGTTGTAAAAAAAAAAAAAAAAATTACCAATGCATATGTACTGTCAAAAAAAGTTATAATTATAAAATTAATATAAATAAAGTAAATAAATGAATGAATGAATGAAGGAAAATAATTCGCTTAGAATGCCAGAGCTGGGAAACTCTCAGAATGCAGAGACATATGAGATCTCAGATCAGAGCACTTTGGAGCTCTCCAATGTGGACTACTCGCCCTGGATAAATGCCCTCACTTCACAGGGTTCCACAATCCCATGCAGCATTAGGGGCAGTGTTTAGGGCCTGGTTCTCAGATTCCTTGGTCAACAACACTGACCTTTGGACAGAGAGGATAAACCACAAGATGGGGCTATGCTGGGGGAGGGGGTGATTGGAGTCTCTCTTCCCCCCCTCCCTCCCAAATAGGGTCCTTCTGCTCCAGGAGGGTGCCTTTGTTCCGCTCCGAGGAGGTGTTTGGCAGCAGGCATCATGAGCAGGAAACAGAGAGGAGACAGGAAGGAAGGCCGGAAGAAGAGAAGGGGACCAGAAGCCCGGCTCACACCCGGCCAGACTGCTGCTCAGGAGAATTATACAGTATTTCCAAAAATATTTACAGTGGCTTTCAATTAATTAAGTTCTCTATCTGCCTGACAATGGGAGGACGTGAGGACAGAGAGCAGCACAGTCGGCCCGCATGCTGGGCAGCCGAAATACAAGGAGCCGGCCAAACGGCCATCAAAGGGACAAGCAGCTGGGAGGAAGGGGTTAAGGGGCTAGAGTGGGGCAGGGGGGAGGCTCAGCAGTGGTGATCTGGGTTCACTTCCCAGATTTAATTTTATCCAACAGAATAATATGTGAAGCATTGTATAAATATAAATTATTATCTTATGATTTTGAACAAGTCCTTTTCCTTCTCTATGCCTCAGTTTCCTCAACTATAAAATAAGACAGTTAGAAAAAAGTCTTGGTTTCTACTATCACTGAAGTCAGAAGGATCTGAGTTCAAATTTCACCTCAGACACTTAATACTTCCTAGCTGTGTGACTCTGGGCAAGTCACTTAACCCCAATTGCCTCAGCAAAAAAAAAAAAAAAAAAAAAAAGTCTTGATTTCCAAGGTCCCTCCCAACTCAAAATCCTATGAACCTATTGTGACAAGGTAATCAGAAAAGGCCCCTGATCTGCTGGCTTGGGGGTCCCTCCGGCCATCCCTATGCACACTCTATGGAAAGACTCCCCAGGCTAGCTGTTGAAGGGATTCCACAGTTACTCCCATTACACTCTGACAAAGGAATCATTCCCCATTGCTACCCAGGAGTCCCTCCTCCCCAGAACCAGGAGAATCTGATCATTTTGATCTGATGGGACCTTTACAGAAGTGTTTGAATCACAAAATCCAATAGAGGGGTTCATTTTATCTGATTTCCCACTAATCATCTACCCTTTGCATGAATATCTCTAATGCTACAGAATTAACCACCCAGAGGAAGTCAATCTACAGTTCAAAACTTCTAATTATTAAAGGTTTCCTTTGATTTGAGTTGAAATTTGCTCCCTTAGATGTATATTTCTCCACACTATGTTCTATGATCTCTGATCAGGGCAGGCTCACCAGCCCAGCAACCACATTTCCCACTCTTCCCATGACTGGGAAAGCTGACTTGAATTTACTAGTTCCCATACTCTGGTAAAACGCCTTGCACTCCAAAGATGAGCCAGTAAAGACTGATTCACCCATAATAGTTTTCTCTAGATTGTCAGCATGATGCGACTTATTTCACAATTTCCTCCATCATTGCCTACCCATCTTCTGAAATCATTAATGGCCCACAGTTCTCATTTGGAGGATCCAATTTTTAGAACGAAAAGAAACTTCAGAGCACAGGGGAAATAATGTCAGAGCTGGAAGCTGGAATGTTGGGAGTGGAAGAGACATTTGACCATTGAATGTCAGAACTGGGGAGGGGGGAACTTCAAACAGAATACTGGAGTTAGGAAGGACCTTCTAATACAGAACGTGGAATGTCAGAAATGAGAGGGACATTAGAACATAAAAAGCTGGGGATGGAGAGACTTAAAGGACAAAGACAGGACTAAGAAAGACTTCACCATGCAAAATGGCAGAACTAGAAGGGATGTGTTATTATTAAATTTGACCACAGTCCCTCCTGCCTGAGCTGGAAAGGCAGATTAAAATGTAAGAAAGATTTAAATAAATAAAATGTAATAACATGCAAATAATGTTAGTTTGTTTGTTTTTGAGGTATTCTGAGTTACCTGGAAAGTCAGATTAAAATGCAATTAAGAAAAATTTCAATAAAATACAATAACACAAATAATGTTAATGTTTCTTTCTGGGAAAATCTGGGTTAAGTGACTTGCCCAGGATCACATGGCTTAGTAAGTATCTAAAGCCATATTTGAATTCAAGTCCTCTTGACTTACAGGGCTGGTGCATTAACCACTGCATCTATCAGCCACCCCTAATTTGAGTTCTTTTAAGTCACTATGGGGTCCAAAGAAATCCATTTCTACTTGAATTTAATATCACTGATTCTCCCTTCATTTTATAACTCAGGACCACTGATAGTTTTATATCATCTTTTTTTTTTTTTTTCTATTCAATCTCCTCAAATCAAATATAAACTTCTTAAGAATAATACCATGCTTTCTACTCTATAACCCCAATGGCTGGGCACATGCTAAAAGCTTAATAATATTTTGGCACAATGGATAGAGTGTTGTGCCTGCAGTTAGGAAAACTTATTTTCCCAAGTTAAATCTGGCTTCAGACACTTCCTCCCTGTGTGATTTCATCTGTCTGCCTCAGTTTCCTCATCTATCAAATGAGAAGGAGAAGCAAATGGCAAACCACTTTTTGCCAAGAAAACCCCAAATGGGGTCATGAAGAAAAGCTGAAAAACTACTCAACAACAACAAAGAAAAAACTCCTTACTGATCGCCCTGCCTCCAAGCTCTGACACATGAGGAAATCTTTACTAAAAAGTATCCCCAAGTTGGGGACATTTGCTCCTAGTGTCAGACTGAGATTTGGATCTAGTGATTCTGGATGGTTGAAAGAGCATAGTAGGAGGTTTTTTTTTTCCAATACTGGATAAATTGAATTGAAATGGATGGAAGTGTTTGTTGATTTAAATTCAGCTGGAATCTCAAGGGTCCCAGCGATGAGATAGCTACCAAGCATGGATTCCATTGCCTCATGGGTATCTTGGGCTAAGAGTCAGGAGACTTGTAGTGGGTCTAGACTCTGTTCTGTGCTGACACTAAGATTTAATATATTTCAGGGAAAAGAGCAGTGCCTCTGGAGCCAGGAGACCTGATTTAACTTGCACCCATGTAGATAAGTCACTATCTCTCTATGAGCCTCAGTTTCCCCATCTGTAAGATAAAAAAGGTGGAATATATGGCCTCAGCTCCCTCTCAGCTCTGACTCTGAACTAATGATGGGCTCCGAGAAGCAGACTTGACAATGCTGCCCCCTCCCGGTCACACTGGCACATTGCTATTTAAGATGGTCTAAGAGCTGAAAGGACTTTGTTCAATCATTTCTGACATTTCACGGTCCCAATTTGTGGTTTTCTTGGCAAAGATCCTGGAGTGGTTGGCCATTTTCTTCTCAAGCTCTTTTTACAGAAAAGGAAACTGAGGCAAACAGGAATAAGTGGCTTGACCAGGGTCACTCAGCCGGTAAATGTCCGAGGCTGGATTTGAACTTAGGAAGTTGAGTGTTGCTGAATCCAGACCCGGCACTCTATGCACAATGTAACCTTCAGAAATCCTCTAAGCTGGCTCCTTCTTTGGACAGGGAGAGGTCCAGAGAAAGGAAGGCACTCGCCCAAAATCACACAGCCAGTAAAGCCGATGAGCTGGGAATTTCTCATTCTGCAAAGGAGGGAAAGTTGGGTTTTGTCGTTTGGTGAGAAACTCATTTTCTCAAGTCACCACGCCCAGCTGGTCCTGCCATCTTGCACAGCCTGAGTTCTCAGCCTACCCACCTGCCTGGTACATTGGAAAGAGTCTTGGATTCAGCACTCAACGCTCGAGTTCTAATTCTGACTTTGCCACTCTCTGTGTGACTTTTCAGAAGTCATTACATTTCTCTCTCCTTTAGTTTCCTCATCTATAAAATCAGAAGGTTTGACTGGATGGCTCCAAAGACATTTGTGGCTTAAAATCCATGACCCCTATAGCCCAATATGGTCCTCCGGGAAATCCCCAAAGCGTGGATTCTGGACACTGTGGAACAGCTTTAAAAGGGGGAGAGGTGCATTTCTTCTTAAAGGTATAGAAAGGGATGTTGTAGTGAAAACTTAAACTTCTTTTAAGGAGTGCTGGCCATAACTGGTGAGTAGGGCCATGGACATGACCTCGGGATCCTGGGAAACATTTTGTTTCTATCTGGCTCAGCCACAAACTACCTGAGTAACAGGAAGTGAGTCATTCCCTTTTTTCTCTGGGCCTCAATTTCCCCGTCGACCTAATTAGGGGATTGGATTAAACAAGAGTCCCTTCTTAAAGTTCTAAGATCAAGAAATGGAAAGGAGGAGGCAATCTTTGAACTGGAGAGATCTGATTTCAACTTCTTATGGCTCTTATGACCCTTGTGATCGTGAGCAGGTCCCTACGTATGTAAAATGAAGTAGTTGGATAAAAAGTTTTTACTTTCCAATTCTAAATTATCCCATGAACCAAGGAGACATGACAGTCAGGTAAGGCTGCCCTCAAGTGGTATCTGGTGTGTTGACCCTTCACCTCTGCTGCCCCCACTGCAAACCCAAATCCATGCTCACACGGGCTTCCCAGCCTGCCTCAGAACCTTGAATTGGTAGACTGTGCAGTAGAGGAAAGGGGAACCTTCCCAGCACCCCTCAGCACTTCAGCACCCATGCCAGAGGACAGGGTTCAAGGACAAAGTCCCTTCAGAAATTTTCTATTTTGTGGAAATTTTCTCCCACGCCAACACATTCAGCCTAACATTACACCCTCCAGTACTTTTGGTCTATTTTTATCCCAGTGGCCTCCCTGCAGTATTTAATCTCAAGGCATAGAATTGAATGGAAAAGTAGGAAAAATAAATTCTATCGGAGCACTTGCATCCTTGGCTTTTCACTTCCCCCAGGTATCGAAGGTCCAATTGTGTATCCATTGTCTCCAATCCTTTCCTACCCAACTGGAGGATTCCACACTCCTCAAGAGCAGACATTGATTCAGTTTTGCCTTTGACAAAAGTTACCTAGTACACACTATTTGCTTATCGTGGGTAAGCTAGGTGGATACAGTACTAGACTGAGAGTCCTTTTCCTGAATTCAAATCCAGCCTCAGACACTTCCTATCTATGTCACCCTGGACATGTCATTTAACTGTTTGCCTCAGTTTCCCTACCTGTCAGATGAGCCGGAGAAGGAAATGGCAAACCACTCCAGTGTCTTAGCCAAGAACAGGGTCACGAAGAATTGGACACAACTGAATAAGAAGAAGATCCATTTCCTTATTGAGTGATTGGCTATATCAGTCCTGCTAAACTAAGCAACTTAGTGAAACCTTGAGACTTTCACAGCATCCCTTCAGGGTGCCGGCTGTAATGTCATTGTACAGATAAGGAAACTGAAGTTGAGAAATATCTAGTGAACTGCTCAGATTCACATAACTCATAAATAGGATTTGATTCCACATCCAGCTCTAGAATCATTGATTCAGCTTCAGGTCCACCTAATGAACTGTTTTCATTTACAAATAAAGAAACTGAGACTGAGGAGATTTCATTACTTAGGATCATACAGGTGGTCAATATCTCAGGGGAGTCCAGTAGAAAATGCCCTTCCTATCACTCTGTACTGACCAAGTCCCACCCTGGGTGTCCCTTATCTAAGAGCTTTACCTGAATCTACCTGAATACTCATCCTTCTAAAGGACTCAGAAGTCCAAGGATGAACTACCTGACCCAATCACTCCTTGCTGAGCTCATGGCGACACCTTGTGGCCACATCCATGGCACACCAACCTCTTTAGTCCTGACCCTCCCTGGAGCAAAGACTCCACCCATTAGTTTCTTTGGAAGATGGAGCTGGGGGAAATTCTGCAGCAATAAGTGGAGAAAGGGTTGAATGGAGCCATTCTTCTCTGAAAATGTTCCTGATACACTGGAAAATGGCATCAGCTTTTATATGTCTACCTGAAAAGTTTGCGAAGACTTTCTGGGTGGAACAAGTGGAAGGGAACGATTCTTTCCAGTGGCCAAGAAGGCGACTGTGGAGAGCTTAGTGTGGTCAGGCATCCAATGCCAAGAACATCTCCAGCCATCTTGACTTTGTCCTGCCACCGGACGTTGACTCAGCAAGAACTGAGTGGCTGACCATCAAATGGAGAATGGTTGAGTAAATTATGGTATACGAATGTTATGGAATATTATTGTTTGATAAAAAAAAACAATCAGCGGGATGATTTCAGAAAAGCCTAGAGAGACTGACATGAACTGTTGCTGAGTGAAGTGAGCAGAACCAGGAGAATACTGTACATAGCAAAAAGATTATATGATGATCAATGATAGGCATGGGTCTTTTCAACAATGAGCCGGTTCCAATAGTCTTGTGATGGAAAGAACATATGGACCCAGAGAGAGGATTGTGGGAACTGTGGATCACAACACAGTATGTTCAATTTTTTTGGTGGTTGTTTGCTTGCTTTGTGTTTTCTTTCTCATTTTTTTTTTCCTTTTTGATCTGATTTTTCTTGTACAGCATGATAACTGTGGAAATATATATAAAACAATTGCATATGCTTAACCTAGATTGGATTACTTGCCATCTAAGGAAGGGGTAGGGGAAAGGGAAGGAGAAAAAAAAAATTGGAAGACAAGATTTTTCAAGAGTGAATGTTGAAAATTATCTATGCATATGTTTTGAAAATAAAAAGCTTTAACATAAAAAATGAAATAAAATAAAATTCCTCCTTGAAAAAAAAAGAAAGAAAAGAGAATGAGATTGATGACTTTGTAACATCTCACTTAAATCCAAATCCCGTTTCTCTATGACATCATCAGTTTCCTATGAAACTGACAACAACACGGGACAATAGGAGACTTGAGTTCTAATCCTGACCTTATTGTTGGCTCAGTAATCTTAGACCAGCTCCTTCCTCTTTAAAAGGAATTCCTTTTAGGTCTTCATTTCATCTCTTTTAAGATGAAAGAGTTGGAGCAAATGACCTTTACTAGTTCCTCCAGCTCTGATGTCTTCCCTTCTATTTTTCCAGTTTTATTCTAGGATCTTCTACTGGATCAGAGATTTAGAGCTCCATGGGTCTTTCAAGGCTATCTGATGAAATCCTCTAATTCTACATTGAACTGAAATTAAGAGAAATGAGTGACTTGCCCAAAGTAACACTGTTAGTCAATGGCAGTACTGGATGTGAACCAAATCCAAGGCTTTTCCCCCTTGGACCTCGTCATGGACCTTTATATTATAAATGTGTACATATTACATGTGTGTAAATATACATATACATATGCACATACTATCCACATATAGACAACATGTATATATGTGTATATATACTATAAAGAAAATCCTCTATCTTTCTGTGATCTAAGATTTGTTTCAGTGCTAACGTTCTTTGTTCTAAGTCTCTTCCAGCTGCTATATCACATGTTCTTTGTTCTAAGGGCCTTTCCAGCCCTGCTATTCCCTGTTCTAAACTTCCTCTGAGCTCTAACAGCCTCTGTTGAGTCAGGCGGGTGCTGGAGCCAGCTCAGACCAGCTTACAGGAACCAGCTGTTAAATTTTCATTTTGAGCATTATTTTTACAACTGAGAAACTCATGAAAACCCCAGATCAGGCCTTGATTTATTGTTTTATTGATTGCCTAGACTTTAGAAAGGGATAAAGAAAATGCTACTAATACAGATTAAATATAAAAGTGAGTCATGCCTTTTTGCCTTAGGTAGCACAGGGCTGAAGTCAGGAACACTCATCTTTCTAAATTCAGCCTCAAACAACAGTTGTGGGATCCTAGGCAAGTCACGTAACCCAGTTAGCCTCAGTTCCTCATCTGTAAAATGGAGAAGGAAATGGCAAACTACTGCAGTATCTTTGCCAAGAAAACCCCAGGTAGGTCATAAAGAGGCAGATACAACTGAAACGCCTGAACAACTTGCCTTTTCAGAAAGCTGGTTGCTAAGAACTTATCAACATATCTCTACTTCCCACTCTAATACCCTTTGTGGGAAGGCTCTTTGGTACCTTTGTCCTTTGCTTTGACAAAATTCTTTGTTCTAAGATTCTTTCCAGCTTAACAGCTACTATTCCAAGGTCTCTTCAAGCTCTGATATTCTATGACTCCCTAGCTCTAATCCCATCTCCTCCGATACTCCCCATGTGACTCTCCTGCTCCAAAATCCTCAGTGGCTCCCTATTGCCTTTAGGATAAAATACAAATCTCTCATTTCGCCATGTCAAATTAATCAGAGATTACTTCCCAATAGCCTGCTACCCACATTATACATTCTAGACCATCTTCCTTATTCCAGCTCCTTCCTCTGGGTCTTTGGCCAGACTTTGAAATGTTCTCTTCACCCCCAGCTTCCTTCAAGGTTCAGTTCAAGCATGACTTCCCAAGGGAAACCTTTCTTCGACTGTTTGTGTTCTGTTTATGTTCCCTCTTTCCTCCAATTAGGGTTTAATTTGTTGTCATGCTGCCTCCTCTGACAGAATAGCAGGTCCTTGGGGGCCGAGATTCCCCATCCCTCCCCATCCCTGGGCCCTCCCATAGAGTCCTAGCCATCATAATGTTCCATAAACGTTTGCTGAATGAAATGCAATCTCAGACCCAGAGACCAGACGACAGCTGAGAAGGAGCTGGAAGCTTATGAGAAGTGACATTCACAATTGTGTGGGCAGAAATGTTTACTTCCTTCCCAGAGTCCATCTCTCTGACAAATGGGAAAACTGAAATCAAAGAGCCTTAAGGATTTGCTGGAGTCACCTAGTCCATCAGTGGCAAAGTCAGAGAGAGACACAGACAGACAGATAAACACAGAGAGAAAGAGAGAGAGACAGAGACAAACAGAGAGAGACACAGGGACAAAGACAGAGATAGAGACAGACAGAGAGAGAGACAGAGAGAAACAGAGAGAGAGAGAGAGAAAGAGAGACAGAGAGACAGAGAGACAGAGACAAACAGAGAGAGAGACAGGGACAGAGACAGAGAGAGAGACAGAGAGAAACAGAGAGAGAGACAGAGAGACAGAGACAAACAGAGAAAGAGACAGGGATAGAGACAGGGACAAACAGAGAGAGAGACAGGGACAGAGACAGAGATAGAGACAGACAGAGAGAGAGACAGAGACAAACAGAGACAGAGACAGAGAGAGAGACAGGGATAGAGACAGACAGAGAGACAGAGAGAGAGAGAGAAAGAGACAGAGACAAACAGAGAGAGACACAGGGACAAAGACAGAGATAGAGACAGACAGAGAGAGAGAGACAGAGAGAAACAGAGAGAGAGAGAGAGAAAGAGAGAAACAGAGAGAGAGAGAGAAAGAGAGACAGAGACAAACAGAGAGAGAGACAGAGAGAAACAGAGAGAGAGAGAGAGAAAGAGAGACAGAGAGACAGAGACAAACAGAGAGAGAGACAGGGACAGAGACAGAGATAGAGACAGACAGAGAGAGAGACAGAGACAAACAGAGAGAGAGAGAAAGAGAGACAGAGAGACAGAGACAAACAGAGAAAGAGACAGGGACAGAGACAGAGATAGAGACAGACAGAGAGAGAGACAGAGAGAAACAGAGAGAGAGACAGAGACAAACAGAGAGAGAGACAGGGATAGAGACAGGGACAAACAGAGAGAGAGAGACAGGGACAGAGACAGAGATAGAGACAGACAGAGAGAGAGAGACAGAGACAAACAAAGAGAGACAGGGATAGAGACAGACAGAGAGACAGAAACAGAGAGAGAGAGAGAGAGAAAGAGACAGAGAGACAGAGACAAACAGAGAGAGACAGAGACAGAGATAGAGACAGACAGAGAGAGAGACAGAGAGAAACAGAGAGAGAGACAGAGACAAACAGAGAGAGAGACAGGGACAGAGACAGAGATAGAGACAGACAGAGAGAGAGACAGAGAGAAACAGAGAGAGAGAGAAAGAGAGACAGAGAGACAGAGACAAACAGAGAAAGAGACAGGGACAGAGACAGAGATAGAGACAGACAGAGAGAGAGACAGAGAGAAACAGAGAGAGAGACAGAGACAAACAGAGAGAGAGACAGGGATAGAGACAGGGACAAACAGAGAGAGAGAGACAGGGACAGAGACAGAGATAGAGACAGACAGAGAGAGACAGGGATAGAGACAGACAGAGAGACAGAAACAGAGAGAGAGAGAGAGAGAAAGAGACAGAGAGACAGAGACAAACAGAGAGAGACAGAGACAGAGATAGAGAAAGACAGAGAGAGAGACAGAGGAAACAGAGAGAGAGAGAGAAAGAGAAACAGAGAGAGAGACAGAGACAAACAGAGAGAGAGAGAGAAAGACAGAGAGAGAGACAGAGACAAACAGAGAGAGAGACAGGGACAGAGACAGAGATAGAGACAGACAGAGAGACAGAGAAACAGAGAGAGAGAGAGAGAGAGAAAGAGACAGAGAGAGAGACAGAGACAAACAGAGAGACAGAGACAAACAGAGAGAGAGACAGGGACAGAGACAGAGATAGAGACAGACAGAGAGAGAGACAGAGAAACAGAGAGAGAGAGAGACAGAGAAACAGAGAGAGAGAGAGAGAGAAAGAGACAGAGAGAGAGACAGAGACAAACAGAGAGAGAGAGAGAAAGACAGAGAGAGAGACAGAGACAAACAGAGAGAGAGACAGGGACAGAGACAGAGATAGAGACAGAGAAACAGAGAAAGAGAGAGAAAGAGAGACAGAGAGAGAGAGAGAAAGAGACACACACAAACAGAGACAGAGAAGGAATGCCATAATGTGCTTTCAGGGAACAATCCCAGCAGCTCCAGATCCTACACGGTTTGTTTAACACTTCCAAAGTGCTTCACCATCTATTTCTCAAAAGTGAAGGGGCCTGGAAAATGGGCAACAAAAACAAAAACCAGGAAATAAATGCAAAAGTGGACCATCTTGACCTCAGTTGACTCAAAGTCCATTTTAAGCTCAGGCGCATATTCCCAGGAGAACCCAATCACCCTAAGTGCCTATTGGCTCTTACTTTACGCACAATTCTAAGAGACTGTTTTCTGATTTTGCTTTTCATAGCACGAGAAAGAAAAAGGCAGTTTTGAAAAAGGCCGATATCAGAAAGGTCCCACTGGCCACAGGATGACATCTAAATGTCTTATAGAGACGTTCAATAATGGCTAGGTAGTTCAGTGGACAGAGTCCTAGCCAGGAGGCTGTTGCCGTTACCATTGTTTTCAGGGCTGTCCAACTCTCCATGGCCCCATTTGGGGAGTATTTTTGGCAAAAATATTGGAATGATTTTCCATTTCCTTCTTTGGGTCATTTTTTAAGATGATGTAATTGAGGAAGAGTTAAATGACTTGTCCAAGGTCACACTCCTACATAGAGGTGATATTAATGGCATATTCAGGTGTCTCAGGCCAGATTTTAAGTCAGGAAGAATCATCTTTCTGATTCTAAGTTCTGTGTCTTCTGAATTCAAATACAGCTTTAAATAATTACTAGCTGTGTGATCCTGGACAAGTGGCTTAATCCTGTTTGCCTCAGTATCCCCATCAGCTGGAGAAGGAAATGGCGATCCGCTGCCAAAGAAAAAAACAAATGGAATCATGAGGAGTCAGACACGCCTAATCAGCGAAACAATAACAATCCTTCACAATCTACTTTTCCATCTTTCCCCTAAGCTGAACCTCTGTCCCAGTTGAACTGATTAGAGTAGCGGTTCCCTGAGTAGATCTTCTCCCATAAAAGAGATTTTGCTCATTTCATTCTATCTGCTTGAAAGGCCTTCACTCCTCCCCTCCAACTGTTGAAACCCCACCGGTGCTTCAGTACCTGGCCCCAGCACCTAGGCTCCTCCAAGAAGCCCCCCAGCCCCCCAAGTCAGAGTGCATTCTCCTGACCTCCTCTACGCACTGGCCATCAGTAGTTTGGTTTTTTGTTTTGTTTGGTTTTGGTTTTTGGCCATCATTAATCTGGCAACCAGTCCCTGATTCATTCCACCGTTGCCTTGAACTATGCTATGAATTTCATTTTTTATTGTTAGTTCATTTTTCACATCTTTTTGATGAAGCAACATGGTGAGGTCCTTGAAGGCAGAGAACAAGGCAATCTTTTCTTCGTCACATTTGGCAGAGGCCACACCTGATAAAGGCCCCTAAACAGCTGTCAGTCACAGGCCCTTCCTCTGAGGATTTCACTAATTCCTCTTCCCCTCTGCCTCCCACTCTCTTCCCTTCTTCCCTCACCTGCCCCCCTTCTCCCTTCCCTGTCCCTTCTCTTCCCCGCTCTCTCTTCCCTTCTCTTGTCCCTCTTTTTCTTCCTCTCCCTTCTCTCCTCCCCCTTCTTTTTTCTCCTTCTCTTCACCCTTCCTTTTACCTCCTTCTCTTTTCTCTCCTCTCATCCTTTCCTCCCCTTCTTTTCTCTCTTCTCCCCTTCTCCTATCTCTCCTCCCCCTTCTTTTTTCTCCTTTTCTTCTCCCCCTCTCTCCTCCCCTTCTTTTCCTTCCTTCTCTTATTTTCCCCCTCTCCCTTCTCTTGTCCTTCCTTTTCCTCCTCTCCCTTTTCTCCTCCCCCTTCTTTTTTCTCCTTCTTTTCTTTCTTCTTCTCCCCCTCTGCCCTCTTTCCTTCCCCTTCTTTTTCCTCCTTCTCTTCTTCCTTCTTCCGCCTCTCCCTTCTCTTCTCCCTTCTTCTTCCTCTCTCCCTTTTCTCCTCCCCCTTCTTTTTCTCTTCTTCTCCCTTCTTCTTCCCCTCTTTCCTCCTTTCTCTTCTCCCCTCCATTCTCTTCTCTTTTCTTCCCTCCTCCTTTTCCATTCGCCATCCAGACAAATAACCTACTTGCTGCCCCACACACCTGACTTTCACTCCATGTTTTCACCCTTTCACACATTTTATCCCCTGTATCTTCATATGCCTTTGTCATCTCTAACTCTGAGAATTCCTAGTTTCCTTCAAAGTTCACCAAAAGGGCTTCAAGGGGCAGCTAGGTGGCGCAGTGGAAGGAGCACCAGCCCTAAAGTCAGGAGGACCTGAGTTCAAATTTGACCTCAGACACCTAACACTATAGCTGTGTGATTCTGGGCAAATCATTTAACCTCAATGGTCTCAGAAAAAAAAAAGGGGGGGGGGGCGGGAAACACTTCCAACATGAGGTCTGCCCAGAAACCCCCATCTGATAAGACTCCCATTGTCCTCCAAAAATACCTTACATACATTTGCATATCTTGTTACTTATTTCTATTTGTAATACTGCTTTTACAATGCTAAGATAATATTTATATGGTGCTTTAAGTTTAGCAAAGCACTTTATGAATGCTACTTTTTCCTCCCAACATCCCTATATGTACACAATAATCAGAATAATTATCAGTACTTTATATGCCCTTTCTCCTTTGAACCTAACAATAGGTTTCGGTACTGTCTGACTCCTCATGACCCCATTTGAAGTTTTCCTGACAAAGATATTGGAGTAGCGATGAAGTCAGGAAGACCTGAGTTCAAATATGGCTTCACTCTTAACACTTCCTTCTGTGTGACCCTGGACAAGTCACTTAACCCCAATTACCTCAGCAAAAAAATAAAATAAAAATAGTTGATGGCAAAGACATCAATTTTCCTTTCTCCGTCTCTCAAGAAACTGAGGCAAACAAGTTTAAGTGACTTACCCAGTAAGGAAGTAAGCATTTGACTTGAACTTAGGAAAAGGAGTCTTCCTAACTCCAGATCTGGCCCTCTATGCACTGTCCTACCTCGTAGGCGCTTTTATTTTATTTCCATTTTATAACTGAAGAAACTGCTGCTAAAAGTTTAAGTAACTCACCTAATATCCCATAACTATTATCTGAATTCAGATCTTCCTGAACTCTCTCCTCTGCCCCCACAAAATAATACAATAATAATAATACTTTTCTTACAATAGAATGTACTCTCTTTAAGGGCAGAGACTTTTATTTTGCCTTTCTATTTCCAGGGCTTAGTACATGGTGCTCAATAAATTCTTAGAACTGATTAGGAAGCCTTCCTACATTGCTGTGAATTTTTTAAAAAATTCAGCTCCTTACTTAGCTCTGGCTAAAGATAAATAATCTCTCACCAATCCTATGCCTAAAGCCTTGATAACTTGATCTCCTCCATAGTACCATGAAACATCTTAATCTAAAGATATACCTACAATCTAGGGGATAGCCAGGTATCTCAATGGATAAAGCATCAGCCCTGAAGTCAGGACTACTTAAGTTTAAACCAGGTCTCAGACACTTAACACGTCCTAGCTGTTTGACCTTGGGCAAGTCACTTAACCCCAGTTGCCTCAGGGGAAAAACACTATACAATCACCAATCCCATACCAAAGGCCTTGATAACTTGGTCTCCTCCATAGAATCATGAAACATCTTGAGCTAAAGATCTACAATCTCTCCCCAATCCCATGCCTAAGGCCTTCATGGTTTGGTCTCCTCCAAGGTACCATGAAACATCTCAGGAGGGAAACTTTAGTAGCTTAAGTAAAACCTAATGTCTTCTCTGTCATTTCTGTCAAATCATGTTTTCCGGGCCTTGGTTAACCACATCTGTAAAATGGGGATAAGTTTTACCTTTCAGAAGACAGGGAGAGCAAATGATCGTATTGATAAAGTAGAAAGAGAAGTTCCAAATGGGAAAAGAGAAGGCTTATTTGGAGGAATGTCACATGAAAGATTTGACTTGTTTTGCTTCAATCCTGAGGACAGAACTAGCATCTTTGGGTGGGAGGAAGTCTCAGAGAAACAGATTTCAGATTGATTTAAGGGAAAACAACTCCAGGTGGAAGCAACGAGTCCCTCCCAGATGACTACAATTGGAGGCAGGCAGCCAATTACAGGGGATTTTAGAAGGGATTTCCCTTTAGGCTAGGGTTGGGGTAAAAGGTATCCATGGCCCCTCCCAGCTTTTATTTTCTGAGGTTTCCTCTCCAGGGCCTAGATTCCCAAGTCTGACCCGATGTAGTGGAGAAACACTTGGAGTCCAAAACCCACCTCCCGCACTTAGCAAACTGAGGGACTCTGAGAATTCACTTTACTTCTTTGTACCTCAGTTTACCCATTTGTAAAATGAGATAATTGCACTCAATAGCCTCCAAAGTCTGTTCTTAATTTTAAATCTGTAACCCTAAAATGAAGAGAAAATGAGGGAGGAGGAAGAGGGAAAGCAAGGCAAGCACAGAGGAAGGAAGGAGATAGAGAAGGGAGAGGCAAGAGAAGGAATAAGAAGGAGGCAGCTGGGGTTGGGAGTAGGGTGCGGGCGAGGGTGGGACAGGAAAAGGAAAAAAAAAAAAAAGGGGGGGGGCCTTTCCTTTAACTGTATTTCTACGGAAAATGATTGCAGCATATCCTGTCACGCCCCTGAGACTCCGCTCCACTGCCTGGTGCTGCCCATAGCATCCACCAGAGACCCACCCGCCGCCATCCTAAATTCTGTATCTTTTGGCTTTTATGAATCAAAGACTAAGTTTGTACCTCAGACCTCATGAAAAGAGCACTAAATAAAGAGCCAGGATACCCAGAATCTCCTGTGGATTGAACTGTTGGCTGGGGGGAGGAGGGGTAGCTAGATAGTGCAGTGGATAGAGCCCTAGCTTGAAGTCAGGAGGATCTGAGTTCAAATCTGGATTTAGACACTTGCTAGCTGTGAGACCCTGGGCAAGTCACTTAACCCTAATTTCCTCAGCCAAAAAAAAAAAAATTGACTCGGTTTTCTCATCTGCAAAATGAAGGGATTAGACTGAACGCCACCTTCTCTTTTCTGAGATCCCATTCTATATTTCTCAGTCCCTGAAAAGAGAGCTCTCTTCTGCCATCTTTTCTTGCCTCACCCTGGGGTTAATCCACCAAGGCTATGAAAGGGTGACATAAGACAAGGGGATGCTGGACCTGGAGTCTAGAACCCTAGTTCAAATTCTGCTTGGGATACCTTACACCTAGGTACCTAACCAGCTCGAGTCTTTATTTCCTACTCTGTAAAGTGGGGATAAAAATATTTATGGGCCCTAAAACTTGTCAGGTGAGTTCCAGTTTCATGTGAGGGTTAGAAAACTGCTTACTCACGCTCCTTCCACCTCTCAGATTTCATGATTTGGCGATACTTCACACGGTTGTTAGATTCACAGGATAAGGCATGTAATGTACTAGATCCATGTTCTGATTATCGCATACTTGGGGGTAACCAAAATCATATTCAGGCGTAGAATTACGGAATAGTTTTTGCTTTGTTGTTCAGTTCGTTTCAATCACGCCTGCCTCTTCGTGACCCCATTTGGGGTTTTTCTTGGTTTTTCTACTTTACCATTTCCTTCTCCAGCTCATTTTCCTGATAAGGAAACTGAGGCAAAGAGGGGGAAGTGACTTGACTAAGATGTTACAGCTAGATTTGAATTCTAGTCTTTCTGGTCTTCCTGACACTCTATCCAATGTACCATCTAGCTGCCTGCAGGTCATAATAATGCCGACTGTTTCTTAACTATTTTAATTGACATAATAAGGTGCTTCATAAATGCTTGTTGACCTGATTGAATAGATGGGTGGTAAGGGAAAGGATTTTTAGGAGGATAATGGTGCTCACACAAGAGAAACAAAGAGATTTGAAGAAGGGACTAGCATGGGAGGGAATGCTTTCTGCTTTTGTCTGTATCAAGTTTGCGTTGCCAAGGAAGCATTCAGTTGGAGATGACTAGTAGGTAATTTGGCTTTATTTAAAAAAAAAAACAAAAAAAAAAAACTGGCACTTAACTATTTAAGAAATTAATTTACATTTTAATTAATTAGTTAATTAAAATGGACACTCCCCACCTCATCCAACCCTGAATGGGAATCTTTTAAACAGCACTCCCAACAAGGGTTCATAAAGCCTAGTTGAAGACCTTCAAATTAATTTGGTTCAACATTTATTGAGCACCTACTACGTGCCAGAGTCTGTGCTAGAATTGGAGATTTTGCTCAGTCATTTTTCAATTGTGTTTGATTCTTTTAGGCCCCCCATTCGGGGTTGTACTGGCAGAGCTGCTACAATAGAGAGTCATTTCTTTCTGCAGCTCATGTGGACAGATGAGGCAGGGTGAAACAAGGTGAAGTGACTTGACAAAGATCTCACAGATTGGAATTCTGGTCTTCCTGCCTCCAGATCTAGTGCTCTACCCATTGCACCACCCAGCTGCTCCCAAATGAGGATGCAAAGACATAAATGAAAGTGTCTCTGCCCACGATAAGATTGCAGCCCTCTGGGGAGATAGAATCTGTACACTGAGAAGCCCATTAAATAAGTACAAGATAAACACTGAGCACTTTTGGTAGGGAGAGAAGGCTATTACCCAGATCTCCAGCTGCAGGAGATGCCGCAGGTGATCCAGGCTTTGAAGCAAGGTGCGTTCTCTGGGAGGTAGAGATGAGGAAGGAGAACATTGCAAACACAGGACAGCCTGTGCAGACACAAAGACTGGAGACAGAGTGTTGTGTACTGGGGGAAAAGGCAAACAGGCCAGCTTGTCTGTAGAGTCGAGTGCAAGATGGGGAGTGATGGGAAATCAGCCTGGAAAAGATGGAGCGGGGCCAGATGGGGAAGGGCTTGAAATGCCAAACAGAAGAGTTTGTACTTTATTCCTGAGCCTCTGCAGTGGAAAGCTAGAAAGTCTGGGCTCCAACCCAGCTTTGTCTCTCTATGACACTTTGGGAGACTCACTTAAACTTTCTAGGACTCAGTTTCCTCATCTATAAAATGTGGAGATTGTATTGAGTTACTTGCCATCTAAGGGAGGGGGTGGGAGGAAAGGAGGAAAGAAATTTGGAACACAAGGTGTTGCAAGGGTGAATGTGGGAAATTATCCAAGCATATGTTTTAAAAATACAATTTTAATTTTAATTTTTAAAAATGTGGATAGTGTCCTAGCCCAGGCAGGACCTCATCAGCACCCCATTGAAAGGGGAAAAGGACAACAAGATGGATGCAGAGACAGAGACATTTTGAAGGGAAGACCAGAAGATTTGAGTAGCCATGTAACAAATCAACTCAATCTTTTCAGTCCCATGGGAGTTAAGTGTAGCTTTAGAAGGAAGAAAAGAAAAGAAAAGAAGAGAAGAGAAGAGAAGAGAAGAGAAGAGAAGAGAAGAGAAGAGAAGAGAAGAGAAGAGAAGAGAAGAGAAGAGAAGAGAAGAGAAGAGAAGAGAAGAGAAGAGAAGAGAAGAGAAAAGAGAAGGAAGGAAGGAAGGAAGGAAGGAAGGAAGGAAGGAAGGAAGGAAGGAAGGAAGAAAGAAAGAAAGAAAGAAAGAAAGAAAGAAAGAAAGAAAGAAAGAAAGAAAGAAAGAAAGAAAGAAAGAAAGAAAGAAAGAAAGAAAGAAAGAAAGAAAGAAAGAAAGAAAGAAAGAAAGAAAGAAAGAAAGAAAGAAAGAAAGAAAGAAAGGAGAAAGAGAGAAAGAAAAGAAGGAAGAAAGGAAGGAAGGAAGGAAGGAAGAGAATTAATTCCCAGTGGGAAGCTATAGGGGCTTGAACCCAATTCCTTTGCCTTTAAGGCAAATGCCTTAAATGACATTAATGGCAAACCTAGCCGTTAAGAAGGAAGGGAGTTCAGGAACAGCTTTGTGGCCACCATGTTGGAGATAAAATGCATTACCAAGTAGCATGAATCTTCTGTGAGCAATACTCTACAGCAGAGCTTCTTAAACTTTTTCTAGTCATGAGAAATTTTTATGGGACCCCAAATAAATAGGTATGAAAATAAGTGTACCAACCAAACATTTACTGATAATAAATCATAATTTCACAGCCCCCATTTTGCTACATGACCCCATATGGAGTCTCACCACGACTTAAGAATCCGGACTCTCCCATAGCAGGAACAGGGAAAATTAATGGCTATAATGAATTTTTTTTTTGGTATGATGAAGGGGCTGAATGGCCCTTCCAGGTCTGACATCATAAATTCCATGTTTTGTGGTGCCTCTTGGCTCTGAGAATCTATGTTCTGGGCCCTAACGTCCCTCCCAGCTCTGGCATTCGGTGTGCCGTATTTCTGAATTCCAGGGATGCAGAATGGCCCGAGAGAAGGCTTAATATTAAGAGGGAGAACCTAAGGTGAGGATGAGGATAGTATTGAATTAGCAGGCCACGAGATCCATGAGAGCCCAAAGGGTTTTTTCTAATAACTTAGGAACTATAAGTATATCCTTTTATTTTCCTATTGGTTGTCAGGTAAGACTTATTCTTGGGAGAGGACCAGGCCCATAAAGAGACTAGCGTAGCCATGGCAACAGCCACAGATGACTTTAAAATTTTCATATATGAGAACATTGAATATTAGAGCTGTTAGAGACTGAATGTAACCTGAATCCCAAAGCCCATGGGTATGGGGCCCCTTCTCACTGGTGGAACTCAGTGCCCCTGTTCCTGCTTAAGAAAAAGGGCAGAATTGATGAGAGCAGGAGGAGAGAGGGTCAATCTCTTCACCCTCTTTATATTCTTCCATTATCTTGAGTTTCTTCCAGTCTTTTAAACCATTTTGGACACTTCTGACTGTCAACTTGGAGAAATGAGATGGAAGATGTCAAGTTCAGGCTGCTGAAAGGAGAAATAAGATTCTGGGAAGAAGCCGACATGAAAAAAACCCATCTCCATCATGTCCCTCTACCCAGCCTGCTCCACTACAGATTTCTGGGAATTTCCCCTTTAATGACATCTGGAACTCTCTCTTTTAAGTTGAAATGAGTTATCTCACTCCCCACGGGAGAAGTCTTTCGCTCTGTTGTCTGGTACATATTCTCCTATGCAGACTTTCTCTGGTTTCTGTT
>NC_133622.1:243450094-243465475 GCF_048593235.1 Sminthopsis crassicaudata
GGGATCTGTAGCTATACATTTGTCATCTCTCCAACTTAGGCAATCTACTTTTTCAACTCTATATTTTACAACCAACAAGCTTCGTTGAATTCTCCTTTGAAGTCCTTTTTTTTGCTAAATGTGCGTACACTCACACATGTTATGTGCCTTTCCATTGCTTTCTTAATGATATTTATTTTTTTAATTCATCAGAGACTGTAGCATCCTATGCCTTAAAGCCACACAGTTATAGCAGTAGGGTACTGATATTAGAAAAATATGTTTTTATTTCAAAGAGAGGTTTCGAGTCACTGAAGGAGCTTTGCATTATCCTGAAGGTAATTCATCCTTTTTTTTCTTTTCCCTGTTTAAATTATTTGTCCAAGAAAAAGACAAGCTCTAAAAGATGTCCAACTAACTACATGTCATAATCTGAACAATAGACATTTTTCATCCATTTGGCTTCTCCTGTGTAAATAGTTAAGTCAATTGCTCCTAAAAGGTTATAGTTATCAAAATGAAATAATATTTGTTCAGCATTCTGCAAACCTTAAAGGCTGTATATTAAGGTGTGCTATTATTTTCATAAATTCTTGAAGGGTGTATGCAACAGAGAGGATTTATAAACAATAAATATCTTCCATATACAGAGTCCTGGGATGGATTCAAGGAGCTTACAATCTAATGTTGCTCATCCTTTGCTCTTAAAGAGGACCAATGACATCAGGAGGATGTCTTGACTTGTCAGTGATTTGGATTTAAGTGAGGCAGAACTGTACAAAGTCAGCACACTCACTCTCTTCTCCAGAATCCAGACAAAGATCAGGATGACTAGTGATGGCTCTAGATACAGTTGGCTTTTTTAAGCACAGGTCTTTCCCAGGTCTCAGTTTGTCTGAGACCACACCTAGTCAGTAATTAAAGGCTGTACAATCTAATGAAAGGGAGAACAAAGAAGAGGAAGATGTTTACTAAGGATAGGGCCAAGCAAAATATAACTAGAAACCTGAGATAGTAGAACAGGAAGATCGCTGGACTTGAAATCAAAGGGCTTGTTTCAAATCTCTGCCATTTACTGCCTGTGAGATTCTGTTAAATCATTTTACCTTTCTGGGCTTTCAGTTTCCTCACTATAATGTATTTGGACTAGATGACCTCCCAGAAACTTGAACTCTAAACCTGTGAACCTCTGAGCATGCATCTGGGGAAAGGGAAGGACGGGAAAAGATTCATGGAGGAGTTAGCTCTGACTCATAACTCAAAGGAAGGGAGAGACTTCAACAGACAGAAATGAATAGGAAGTGGAGAGTTAATTCAAGGCATGGGGGACGAACCAGAGAGTACTCAAAAGAGACCAAACAGGAGGGTGAAGAGTTCATGGTCTTCTATTCCAATCCCCAATGTCAAAGGACACATGAGGAGAAAATGGTAGGATAGATGTTTAAATCCAGATTCAGATCCAGCATGCATCCCATAATACTATGGTGTGAATTGAGGATGAGCTGAAGGTGTGTAACCTGAAAGGCAGATTTGAAAGGGTATCATAATTGTCTTCCAGTTTTGGGAAAGCTGTCACATGAAAGAGAAATTTGACTTCTCCTGTTTGACCCCCAGGAGCAGAGTTAGGAACAAAAGGTAGGGCTACAAAGAGCAAAGCATTGGGGCAGTTAGGTGGCGCAGTGGATAGAGCACCAGCCCTGAATTCAGGAGGACCAGAGTTCAAATTTGCTCTTAGACACTTAATACTTCCTAGCTGTGTGACCCTGGGCAAGTCACTTAACCCCAGCCTCAGAGGGGGGGGGGGGGGAGTAAAGCATTTAAAAAAAAAAATACTTCCTAACAATTTAGCTATGACAAAGTGGAATCACTCTTTTGGAGACATATTATACGTTCCTTCCTTCTCTGGGCATCTTCATAAAAAATTAGGTGCCCATTTGTTTGTTACTTTTTTTTATTAGAGTATCTAATGGATGTAAAAGGGAAAGATGGACCCTGAGCTAGGAAGTGAGTCCTGAATTTACAGACAGGCAAGTTAATTCAAGAGCCAACTGCCAGGTTCATATGACATTCAAGACCACAAATTAGACCCTGTGGAGGATACCAATATAAATGAAATGTGGGCTTTGCCCTGATCTCATAGCTTCCTTCAAAGTGAGCTAGTGTAGACTAGCTCAAAATTGTAATCACCACTAGATGGCTGCAAGAAGAAACCTTGCTAGCTTGCATTCTGCCTCTATCCTACCTCTCTTCATTCCCAATCTCTCTTCTTATCTCCCTAGGTCCCTGCTTTATTGGTCCCCTTATCCTCCATGGCCACCCACTTCCTCTTATCGGAGACCTCTCTTGCCTCCTATTAACAAGCTTCTCTCTTTCATCTTTTGAATGTCCTTATCTTACTCTCTTCCCACTATATCTGCTGGTCCATATCTTCTTCCCCTCTCTCTCTCTCTCCTACAGTGCCTGTTATCAGCCCTCTCTCTCTACTCCATCATTCCCCTTATCCGTCCATCTCTATGCCCGTATACACTGTTCTTTCTCTTTTTTTCTTGATAAAGGGCCAAAATAAACATCAGCAATGACAATCCAAGGTGACTGGCAGGGCCTTGAAATGGGAGCAGAGCCCAGGAGCACTGAGGCCCCTTCCAGCTCAAAATTCAACAGCTCTATGATTTCCTGAGCAACCTGAGCTTCACTATCCATGACACCTTCAGGAAGTGAAGATATTACTAGAATCCAGTGTACTAAGATGGAAAGGGAACATGGGGATGAATTAATCCAACCCCTTCTTTTCACAGATGAGAAAACTGAGGCTCACAAAAGATAAATGTCAGAACTAGAAGGGGCCCTCTCATTTCACAGATGAGAAAACTGAGCCCCAAAGAATGAAAAGGATTTAGGATCACAGGATACTGGAACCAGAAGGGTCCACAGAGCTCACTGAAACCAACTCCCTCCTTTTCCAGGGGATGAACTAAGGCTCCCACTGGCCCAAGTTCACAGAGCTACTTGGTAACTGAGGATTCCAACCCAGAATCCCATTTGATTTCAAACCCCAGTAATCTTTCTACCATTCAGTGTCTCTTCCCCAGTCTTGTTGGGAGTCTTGGAGGAGGATTGCTTTATGATGCAGCTGGTTTAAAGGATTCTGGGACCCTTTCCAGTTCAGGGGGTCTAAGTCCCTGTTGACTTCCTATGGTATGGAAGCTCGAGCGTGATAAATGTCTAAGCCTTATGTGTGGGTGGAAAAGATGCCTAGATTTGAGGGATGTAGCAGTCATGATGACCAGATTTCAATCTCCTTAAAAATCTCTTTCTGATTTTCCCACTGAGTTTGCTCAGAGGGGATAGCTTCCCAGACTCCACCCAGTAACAATTTGGAAGAAAACAGCTGCCTTCTGCAGGGAACTGATTCCCAGAAGCCATGAGTGGTCAGAGTAGTGATCCCTCCCTTCAGGTCCCCCACCCACCCACCCCCACCAGCCCCCAGCCACAACAGCTGCTTTTGTTGGTGTGGGACCAAACAGAGGCTGGCCTCTTTGAGCCATAAAAAATTCAATTTGGAAGAACATTGTAAATGTCTGAGTTGTCTCTCAGACTTCTGAGTTCACCCTACAAAATCTCATATTCTTGAATTTCAGCCAACTCTCTTGAACCGTTAAGTGCTCTGACAAGCCTAATTTCTGTTTGTAATACATTGTTGGATCAAAATTTTAAACCCAGGACAATGAGGAAAATCCCAATGTTGAAAAGACCCAATCTGACCTATTTACTTAATACTACCACTATCACTAGGATAGCCAGCTACGTTTAAAATAGAATAAATCTTAAGATCATAAAATGTTAGTCCTAAAAGGGACAAAGAACAGAGAATACAGCTTAGAACAGAGAATGCCAGTACCATGTAGAACTTTAGAATATAAAATGTCGGGCAGAAAAGTGATCATAGAACATACAGTGTATATTATTAGAAAAAATCTTAGAATGTGAAAATACTCAGGCTAGAACATAGAATGCCAGAGCTGGGAGAATACTTAGAACATAATGTAAAATGTCAAATTCAAGGAACTTAGAACTTCCATTCTAAACAGAATGTCAGCGACGAAAAAGAATCCAAAACATACAACATAAAATTTCAGAGCTGAAGACATCTTAAACATAGAATACAGAATGACAGAGCTACAAGCAACCTTAGAATATAGAATGTTAAAACTAGAAAGGAACTTAAGAGACTGGATCCCCTGCTGTGACCCCCTTTCCCCAATGCAATTGTAAATACAGAGTCTTCTCTACCTGTTGTCTCACACACACACACACACACACACACACACACACACACACTAACACACACACACACATTTTTTGCCTCCAGTTAAAAAAGAACAACTAATTACAGCTCTGCTGATCATTAAGCTGCTGCCGCATGAGTTCATCAAGAATGGATCTGGAAAAAGAAATTTCATTTCCTTTTTGGTCAGGAGTATTAAGACTAGTAGATCAACTGACTGCTAAAGGCATGTTTTGTTTTGTTTTTCCTGGACTTCATTAAAATACACATCAAAATCTACAATATGAAAGGTGTTTACTGGACAATGAATAGTGCAGTTGGGTAGATAGAAAGAGAGATAACAGTAGGTTATAATGGTTGATCACAAAAAGGATTCAAAGAGTCCATTTCAATTTGGAGGGAGATGCCCAGTGGAGCGCTCTAGGGATCTGCTTTTGATTTGGGGCTATCTAACAACTGAATGAAGGATGATGGAACTAATTCAGGCAGAACTTTGAAGATCTGGAGCTAGAAAGAACCTATTCCAGCCTCCTCTTGTGCTGATGAGGAAATGATTTGTTAAATGACTTACCCAGTAGTCAAGTTAGGATTTGAATTCAGGTCTCATGGCTCCAATTTCAGTAGGTCAATTCAAAACTCTTTCCATTTTCCACACTGCCTCCCTAAGACTAATGCTTTGGATGTCAGAGTCAGAAGCTTAAAAGGTGTTCAACATGCTAGGATGAGAGGCCTGGCGTAATAGAAAAGAAGAGAGGAATAAAAGGAAATAATTAATTGTGATAAATAGAGAGTTCTATATTTACATTCAAAAAAAAATAAATGTCACAAGTGGTAGAGTCATGCTTGGATAATAATAGCTTATGTGAAAAGATGTGAGAATCTTGGTAGACCTCAAGCTGAACATGTGTCCACAGTGTGATAAGGCTGTCCCCCCAAAAAAGTTAACGCTACCTTTAGTGGGGTGCAATAAAAGAGAGACCAGATGAAGGAAAGTCTTGCCGTAATTTGCTTTAGTTGAACTGTCCCTGGAGCACTGCACCCAGCTCCTAGAAGAAATTGGTATGATAATTCAGAGAAAGGCAACTGGACTAGAGAAGGGGCTATTCCATGCATGGATCCACATGAAGGTACTGTTGTGTTTTACCAGGAGAAGAGAAGACTAAAGGTTGAGGGTAGAGGAATGACAGATGGGTTTAAGCATTTGACGGGTTGTCATGTGGAGTGGTTTGTGCTGAAGGTAGTAAAAGTGCTGAGTCTTTTCAATCACATCCAACTCTTCATGACCCCATTTGGGATTTTCTTGGCAAAGATATTGAGATAATGAAATGGTTTGCCATTTCCTTCTCTAGTTCATTTCCTCGAGATAAGGAAATTGAGGCAAGTTGGATTAAGTGACTTGACCAGGGTCACAAAGCTAACAAGATTTTGAGGTTACATTTGAACTCAGGAAAATGACTCCATCTGCTTCTAGGCCATCGCTCTTATGGTGTCACCTAGTCATGGGTGATTAATCTGTTATGTTGAACTTCAGAGAGCAGAATGAGCAGCAAATGGTAAAAAGGCAGATGTTGAGAAAGTATTTCTAATATGTAGATCTATCTAAACAATTGAATGAGTTGTCTCAGGAGGGGACATGCTCCACTCTCACTTGAGGCCCTTCAAGTGAAGGCTGGATGACCATTTGTTGGAGACTGTATATAAGGCATTTTTGGTTGGTAGATAGCATCTGAAATCCCCTATGATTCTATGATCCTCTTTTCTTTTTTTTTTTTTTCTTTTCTTTCTTTTTTTTTTCTTTTCTTTCTTTTTTTTTTTTTCCTGAGACACTTGGGATTAAGTGACTTGTCCAGGGTCACACTACTAGGAAGCATTAAGTATCTGAGGCCAGATTTGAACTCAGGTCCTCCTGATTTCAGGGTTGCTACTCCATCCACTATACCACCTAGCTGTTCCTTGTGATCTTCTTTTCAAGATAAAATGTCCCTAGTCCTCCAACCATGGGATGACCAAGTGTCTTATTCTTCTCATTTTCTTATAACCCTCTTCTAGCTGATCCCAGCCTGTCAGTGTCTTACCTAAATTGGGAAACCAGAATGCCATATCCCCAGTGGAAGGAGAGGATGGGAAGAATTTGCCCCAATAACCATGAAGTCAGTGGAAGCAGGTACCATGGAGTGCTTAGAGCTTGGTAAGACATTGAAGATGCTGAGGTCACCCGCTGCATCCAGTCTTACTATTGGACTGTTATGACTCTAGAAGAGAGATCGAGACTGACAAATCTGGCCCACTCTGCCTCACTTAAATCACTTAAATCTCACTTGAATTTCCCTGCAAGTCAAGACTTCATTTGCGATCTCATTATTCTTCTTCACAAATAAAGGACAAACAATACCAAACCCCTCTGGAAGTAGTCTACAAGTAAGTGTATCACCTCCCTAAAACGAGGTAGTTCCATTGATCTAGCCAGAGATCACATTCACATTTTCTACTTCCGCCACATAAAGCTGAGTCCCAGTGAGGGAGCTTGCCGTCCACTCTAACCCCAAGGGCTTTTTTCTTGCCAACTATTGTCTGACCTTGCTTCCCCCAGCCTAATCTGTGCTGTTCCTTTTCTTTAACCCAAACACAGGGCTCTATATTTCTCACTGTCACATTTTATCATAGTAGGTGGTGCTAATTTTTGCAAATGCTGATGTTTCAGCAACCATGTTTGCTGCCCCACCTTGCTCCATCAACTACCAATTTGATAAACATCCTATGTACACCTTCGGTGATAGCTGCCATTTATATAAAGCTTTAAGGTTTCCAGAGAATGGAACATATTAAACCTCATAACAACCATGGGAAGTCAGGGCTAGTACTATCTCTGTTTGCAGATAAAGAAACTGAGGCAGAGAGGGTTGTAAGGTATTCACCCTAAGTCACAGAGAGGATTTGAACTCAGGTCTTTCTGATTCCAGATTTCTTTCTGACTTTAGCCACTGCATGATTTGGATGAGCCCTTCCTCAGACTTCTGCTCTGTCATATTTTTAGCAAATGACCCCAAGTTATCTAACTTCAGACCTCAGTTTTGTTATCTGAAAAATGAGTAGCAGAATGGAGACCTTTTAGCTACCTATCTAAGCTACTTCCAGCTACAAATTATGCTCTGAGGAGTCAGGAGCTCACTCCTTGTTCTTCCCATTCTCCTCCAGGAAGGAAACACCATTCTCCTCCAGGAAGGAAACACCATTCTCCTCCAGGAAGGAAACACCATTCTCCCTTTGTCTTCCCATTCTCCTCCAGGAAGGAAACACCATTCTCCCTTTGTCTTCCCATTCTCCTCCAGGAAGGAAACACCATTCTCCCTTTGTCTTCCCATTCTCCTGCAAGAAGGAAACACCATTCTCCCTTTGTCTTCCCATTCTCCTCCAGGAAGGAAACACCATTCTCCCTTTGTCTTCCCATTCTCCTCCAGGAAGGAAACACCATTCTCCCTTTGTCTTCCCATTCTCCTGCAAGAAGGAAACACCATTCTCCCTTTGTCTTCCCATTCTCCTCCAGGAAGGAAACACCATTCTCCCTTTGTCTTCCCATTCTCCTGCAAGAAGGAAACACCATTCTCCCTTTGTCTTCCCATTCTCCTGCAAGAAGGAAACACCATTCTCCCTTTGTCTTCCCATTCTCCTCCAGGAAGGAAACACCATTCTCCCTTTGTCTTCCCATCCTATATGTGGTATGGAGGACTTGGATTCAGATCTTACCATTTGCAGTTACTACCTATGTGAAGTAAGGCAAGTTACCTAGTCTCCTGAGACTTCTGCAAAATTAGGGGGTGTGGACTGCAAGGCCTCTAAGGCCCCTTCTAACTCTAGTTTAGGATTCTAGACAAAGGAGAGGGGTGAAAAGGAAATATCCTCTGTAAAAATGGGAAGAGGGAGGGCCCACGACCTTGCCTCCAGGAGACCAGGATATGAGTTCTGCAGCCCCACATGGACTGCTTCCAGGTGTTAATCATTTGTTCACACCCTTGAAAACCTCCCCTCCCCTTCTCTCCTTTTGCTACATTTACCGGGGGTGCTGACTGGGTGTTGCTACGGAAAGTCACACCAGCAGCATTTCACACACCTGCTCTGGGAAGCAGGGACCAGCTCAGACCCCGCTCAACACAATCCCAGCTGCTGCCCAGCTGACAACACGAGGAAAAGCTGACTGGGATAAGGATGGAAGTGTGATATCCCTGAATTATGTATGAACCAACCAGCCACAGCACAGGACCTCAGGAGCGTGGGGGAAGGGGATGGATAGCTGGGGACCTGGAGGAAAACAGGGCTCTGATGCCAATTTTCGGGCCATAGAATCCCAGAGCTGAAAGAACCTTCTTGTTTTATACTTTGGAGAACCTGACATCCAGAGCCAAGAAGAAACTGATGAGCAAGTTATAAAGTAACACAACAAGTTACAGAGTAACACAGTAAGTTACAGAATAACACAGCAAGTTACAGAGTAACACAACAAGTTGACAAGTTAAGAGTTAGACCAAAGTCTCTCCCTCAAGACTCCTGTTGCACAGTAGGAAACTTAATGACTTTGGAATTGAAGGATCTAGGTTTTCTCAGCATCTGTGTGACCTTATATAAGTCATGCAATTTCTCTGGGTCTCAGTATCTTCATCTCTAAAATGAGTTAAACTAGATGTTATCTGAGTTTCTTTTCATCTCTCTGTCTATGCTCTACCAAACACTGCCTAAAAATCCCGTTTAATCCTTCTCAGTCTGACATTTAAAGCTCTTCACAACCTGGCCTCCAATCAACCTCTCCAAGCTTCTATATATTCCTCCCTTCCTACAGTCAGTGATTTGGCCAAATCAGCTTCCTTACCCTTCCTCAACACAATATTTCTTCTCTGATTTCTTTACCTCGGAACTGACTGTACCCCAAGCAAGGAATATATTCCTTCCTTACCTCTACCTCTGGAAATCCTTAGCTCCTTTTAAGATTCAGATCATGTGCTGCCTTCTGCTAAAAGAATCTTCTCTGGGCCCTTCTTCAGTTCCTAAGGTTATCTCCCTTACCATCCACCCAGCCCCTCATGAATGGTTATCTACTTTGTATGTGCTTTATACTTAGACCCACACCAGATAAATATGCATATATGTCTGTCTGTAAATATGTATTTATGTCGTTTCTCCCTCTTAAAAGATGGGGCCTGTTCCTTTTGTCTTTATATACCTAATATCAATTACTGTTTCAAGGTAGACAGCAAATATTTAGTGATTGTTGATTTACTGATTACTTCAATGAGTATCTGTAGCATATGACTGTGATCATCATAGAAGAAAGCACAAAGTTTAGGTCAGATACATTGCCTAAACTCACTGAAGTTACAGTCTAATAAGTAAGGATAAAATGAATACACAGGCAATGATAATAATAACCAAACAGATCAAAGAGTATGGCACTAATATTCTAAAATTGGTGGCAGCTAGGTGGCACAGTGGATAGAGCACCAGCCCTGAATTCAGGAGGACCCAAGTTCAAAATTGGTCTTAGACACTTAACACTTCCTAGCTGTGTGACCCTGGGCAAGTCACTTAACCCCAGCCTCAGGGAGGGAAAAAAAAAACATAGATAGATAGATAGATAGATAGATAGATAGATAGATAGATAGATAGATAGATATAGATAGATATAGATATAGATATATAGATATAGATATAGATATATCTAGATGTAGAGATATAGATATAGATATAGATATAGATATAGATATAGATATAGATATAGATATAGATATAGATATAGATATATTCTAAAATCATTTTGGTCCTCCCTGATCAGAAAGTGTCTTCTCTTCAAAAAGAGCCAACCTCAAAATTCCCAGGAGAATGATATTCCATAAAACAACTTCCTTCTTGTAATAGACAAAATATAGCATGATTCTAGCCTTAGACTCAGATTTGGGTTTTAATATTGCCTCTGCACTTACTAAACTGTGTAATGCTGGGTTGACACCATTCTAAAGAATCAAATTACTGGTCACTATTGTCAAAATGATATTTCTAAAGCACAGATCATATCATTCTCTTTCTTCAAGAAACTTTTTTTGGCTCCCTTTAGCCTCCAGGATAAAATAGAAATTCTTCTGTTTGTCCTTTAAAAACTTTTCACCATCTGGAGCCAAGCTACTTTTTAAAGATTATTTTATGTTATTCTCCTTCAGGTAGTCTATCTTGGAGGTAACCTAGTATGTTTCCTATCCCATTAATCCTTTATCTCCCGTCTCTATACCTTTGAATGAGCTCTCTTCTATGACTGGAACAAACTCCCTTTTCACATCCACTTCTCAAAATCTCTATCTCAACTCAGATAATACTTCTTATACATACAAGTTCAAATTATAAATTAAAAGAGCAGGAATAAAAAAAATGCTTCTCACAATTCTGAGTATGGAGGGATAAAGGAAAGGTATATAAGCAAACAAGGGATCCTCAAAGATAAAATTATGGTTACATAAATTTACAGTGTTTTTTTTTTCCTACACAAACTCATGTAATTTAAATTAGGAGGGAAACAGGTAACTGGGGGGGGGGGGGAAGGGAGGAATCTTTGTAACAACTTTCTCTGAAAAAGACTCAGATATAAAATACATAGGAAACTAATTCAGGTTTATAAGAAGAATCATCTCTGAATTGATAAATGCCCAGAGAATACTATTAGGCATTTCTAAAATCCTAATTATCATCACAAACATATAAAAAGGCTCTAAACCACTAATAATGAGAGAAATAAAAATTAAAGCAACTCTAAAGTTCTTCTTCTCACTCATCAAAAAGGGATAAGACACCAAAAAAGAAGGGAAAAAATTGTTTATCCTCAGTTCTGTGGCTACCACATGGCAGGTAATTAATAAATGTTGTTGATTAACTAATTGATGAGGTTATGAACTGGTCCAGAAATTTGGGAAATCAAGTTGGAACAGTGACCCCAAAATCATTAAACTGAGCCATTAGTCCTACTACTAGGCCCATAAACAAAGAGATAATAAAAGAAGGAAAAAGATACACATGCATAAAATATTTATAGCCACTCTTTTTTTTGTCTGGAAACAAAGATGGTACCCAACAACTGGAAAATGGCTGAACAGACTGTAGTATGGTTTGCAATAGAATATCACTATGTCATAAGAAATTACCAAACAGATATAAGGGGGCAGCTAGATGGTACAGTGGAGTTCAAATCAGGCCTCAGACACTTAATATTTAATAGTTGTGTGACCCTGAGCAAGTCAGTTAACCCCTATTGGCTTGCAAAAAAAAAAAAAAAAAAAAAAAAAAAAAAAAACAAGCAAAACAAAAACAAAAACAAAAACAAAAACAAAGAAACAAAAAACAGAGACATGAGAAGATTTGCATGAACTTACATGAAGTTAAATGGGCAGAATCATGAGAATAATTTATACAATAATATTGTCAAGAAAAACAACTTTGAAAGACTTGAGAACTCTAATCAATGCAATGTCCAAACACAATTCCAAAGGAACAATGATAAAGTAAACTACCTGTGAGCCTCCAACTCTGACTGTGACAGTCTAATTCTGACTTTGAACTAATTATAATTTCTGACAGAATGGGGCAGGGTGCAGATTGAGACAATAATTTTTAGATATGGCTATGTTGAAATGATGTCTTTTATTTCACTATACATACTGGTTTAAAAGATTTTGTTTCTTTTCTTCTTTTAATTGGAAAGCGAGAGTTAGATGGGGACTATGTTAATAAAAAGAGAATATGAAAAGGACATTGATGCATTTTTACTTAATAGGAAAGAATGTAAGGAAGTTTAGAAAGAAATCCAACTAGAATACCTTTGGAAAGTACATGTTGATTTTATTATATACTGAAAAAGAAAAGCCCACTCTACATAATAGAATCCAGTTTTATTTACAATTCTTTTTTCTACTCTCCTGCATATATGAACATTCTAATTTTATTTGCTGTTTAATTCAGAATTTAAAAATAAAATGGAAAAAAATCTCAAGTGCCACTTCCTATAGGAAGTCTCTTTTGATTATTGTGGTTACTAATGCATTCCCTTCAGAAACTACTTTGTGCCAATTTTATATTTAATTTTCTATGTATATGTTCCCTCCTACCCCCTCAATAGAATATAACTTTCCCAAGAGCAGAAAAATGATTCATTTTTGTCTTTATATTCCCAGAACCTTTCCTAGTCCTTAGAATATAGCAAAGATTTAAGAAATGTTTATTAAATGGGTAAATGAACCAAGACAACCAAAGGACAACAGAGATGCATGTGTTTGGTTACCAGTGAGCTACAATTTGTTATCACTGATGAATTCCATAAGAGATGATAGAAAGAACATTATCCCAAAAAATGTATGAAAGGGAAAAAAAAAAAAGACCTTCAATCTATGAAGATAGATGATGAATGGAAAATGGAAGTGCTGCTCTTTCCTAACCCTAAATAAACTATTACAAATCTTCAAAGTAAGCCCTTGTCACTTTGGGCAAACTCCCTGATACTTTGTCCCTCTATGACAAAGATAAATAATACAAGATTGGCCCATGAAGATGCAGTCTGCAGCATAGAAGGGAGTGCCTATATAGTTGACATAATCAGGCTTCTATCTTTCTGTACTCCACACAAAGCCTAATTTAGAACCCTTTTATGGACAATGGACTGATGATCCTTTGGCCCATCAACCTTGGACAGGTACTGGAAACTGAAAATTAACCAGGCCCTGCATTAACCAAGAGAAGGAAAGCAAGATGGGTTGTGTTTGGAAAATTAGATCACTTTCAATTATCTCAACCTGCTCTCTGGTGGGGAAAAAAAGAACATATTTCAACCATCAACATTCTCCCAGGGATGTTATATGACTGCCAATAATGGAACATAACAACCTTCAAAGAAAAGTAAACATCAGGCTAAATTAATATAATAAAAATGACAATTCTGCCCAGATTGGTCTACTTTTTCAGTGCCATACCCATCAAACTGCCAAAAATTTATTTTATACAACTAGAAGAAAAAAAAATAATAACGAAATTAAGCTGGAAGAACAAAAGATCAAAAATATCAAGGGAAGTAATGGGGAAAATGGTGGCTTAGCAGTACTAAACCAAATACTATATTATAGAGCAGTGATCATCAAAACCATTTGGTATTAAGGAATAGAGCAACGGGTCAGTGGAATAGATTAGATAAACATGACACAAGAAGTAAGACCTATAGCAATCTGTTATTTGATAAACCCACAAACTCCAACTTCTGAAATAAGAACTCACAAAAATTGCTCAAAAAACTGGAAAATAATATGTCAGAAACTCAGCATAGTTTCTCACATCCCATACCAAAATAAGGTCAAAATGGATACATGATTTAGGCATAAATGATACCATAAAAAATTAGGAGAGCAAGGGATAATTTGCCTATCAAATCTGTGGAGAAGGGAGGCATTTATTACCAAAGAAGAACTAGAGAACATTATGAAAATCAAAATAGACAACTTTGATTACATTAAATTGGAAAGATTTTGCACAAACAAAACCATCAGAAACAAAATGAAAAGGGAAGCACAAAGCTGGGGGAAAATGTTATAGCCAGCGTTTCTGATAATGGTCTCATTTTTAAAATATATAAAGAACTGGGTCAAATTTGTAATACAAGTCATTTCCCAAATGGTCAAAGGATATGAACAGACAATTTTAAGAGGATGAAATTAAAGCCATCTATAGTTATATGAAAAAAAAAAAAAAAAAAAGCTCTAAATCACTATTGATTAGAGAAATGCAAATTAAAACAATCCTGAGGTACTACACACAGGAAAAGACAATGATAAATGTTGGAGAGGATGTGGGAAAACTGCACACTTATGTATTGTTGGTGGAGTTGTGAAATAATCCAACCATTCTGCAGAGCAATTTGGAACTATGACCAAAGGACAATAAAACTGTGCATACCCTTTGACCCAGCAGTTCCATTACTGTATCCCAAGGAAATCATAAAGAAGGGGAAAGGACCCACTTGTGCAAAAATGTTTGTAGCAGCTTTTTTGTGGTAGGAAAGAAAGGGAAATGAGCAGATGTACATCAATTGGGGAATGGCTGAATAAGCTGTGGTGTATGAAGATAATGGAATATTATTGATATGTAAAAATTGATGATTAGAAAGACCTGGAAAGATTTACACGAACTGGTGCTGAGTGAAACAAACAGAACCAGGAATACATTGTACACAATAACAGCAAGATTGTGTGATGATCAATGGTGAAAGACTCAGTTTTTCTCAATGGTTCAGTAAGCCAAAGCAATCCCAATAGACTTTGGACAGAAAATGCCATCTGCATCCAGAAAAAGAACTAAGGGGATCAAAATCAAAATCAAATCAAATCAAAAAGCAAAAGGTAAGAAAAGTAAACAGCAGTGACCCAAAAAGCAATAGAAAGAAGAATGGGGAATAGAAACCACATAGGAGATCCCATCAACCATGATATGCATATAGGAATTGGTATAAAGGATTTTACTTGAGAAAACACATGACTGAGAAGTGAGTTGGCTCTGTTGTGTGTCTGGAGGTATGATTGAATAGCAGGATGAAAGGTGAACAATACAACATGTTAAAAAGAACTAAAAGGCCTCCAGCACTTTAGGTAGAGAATTTGGGCCCTACTGTGAGCATGTTAGGTCACTGGGCTTTATACTTTCTGAAGGCAAGGGGCATGATTAAGTCATCTGTGCCTTCCCTGTGGGGTCTAAAATATGGCCAACTGAGTAGGATCTCAGTAAATGTTTATAGGTTTAGTTATGACATACATCTTTTCTTCCATCCACCCAAATCAGGGCTACAGGACATGGCCTCCATCTCGTAAAAATCCTCCCACAAGTTCAGGGACTATTAAAGGTTTTCCTAGGTCAGAGTCAGTTTCTAGCAGTGTGAGGCTAATCCACCATGAACAAAGGTCAGAAACACTGAGAAGTCCTTACTCCCTATTGAGAGAGGAAGATGTGGGGGGCAGCGAGGTGGCACAGTGGATAGAGCATTAGCCTTGAATTCAGGAGGACCCGAGTTCAAATCTGGTCTCAGACACTTAACACTTCCTAGCTGTGTGACC
>NC_133622.1:243467076-243476534 GCF_048593235.1 Sminthopsis crassicaudata
CTCTCTTCTTTCTCTCTCTCTTTTCTCTCTTTCTCTCTCTCTCTTTCTCTCTCTCTCTTTCTCTGTCTCTCTCTGTCTCTGTTCTCTCTCTGTCCTCTCTGTCTCTCTCTAGTCTCTCTGTCCCTTCTCTTTTCTCTCTCTCTCTTTTCTCTCTCTCTCCTCTCTCATTCTTTTCTCTCTCTCTCTTTCTCTCTTTCTTTCTCTCTATCTCTTTCTCTCTCTCTTTCTCTCTCTTTTCTCTCTCTTTTCTCTCTCTTTCTCTCTCTCTCTCTCTTTCTCTCTCTCTTCCTCTCTCTCTCTTTCTCTCTCTCTCTTCTCTCTTCTCTCTCTCTTCTCTCTTCTCTCTCTCCTCTCTCTCTCTCTCTCTCTCTCTCTCTCTCTCTCTCTCTCTCTCTCTCTCTCTCTCTCTCTCTCTCTCTCTCTCTCTCTCTCTCTCCATCTCTCTCTCTCCCTTTCTCTGGGAATCTCATTCTTCAAAAGATTAAGAAACCAAGAAGAGGAAATTCTACTCTGGATCTTACTAATAGGGAAAAACTGGTTGCTGGGAAGAATATAATGGAAACCCTGAGGAAAAGTGAACACTCTAACACAGAATTTGTGATAGAAAAGGAGAGGAAATCTGACCACAGTCTATTATGTCACTTAAAGTTCTGGTAAAGTTGATTTTGAAGGATTCAGAGGAAACACAGGGAGGATCTTATGGACCAAGATGCTTCAGGGAAAGTCAACCTAGGAGAATGAAAGATATTCAAGACTCAAATTCTGAAAATACAAGTGAACGCTTGATGGGTAATACACACACCTGCTATAGCTTCATTCCCAGTTATGAGTGTTCTTCCCGGTATATTGGAAACAACTGTGTCCTTGTGAGGAGGGTAAGCCAACAGAGACCAGACAGAGGGCTCAAGCTGATAGCATTAGTACAAGATACACACCCTCCTCACCCTTCAGTGGTGCCCTTAAAATCCCAAAGAAGCTTCTCTTGCTCTAGGAACCTGCTTCTCCAGAGAGAGGAGAATTGGGCTGTTTCAGCAAACCTAGGAGACTGGGTGACTCAACAGAATCAGATAAAGTTGATAGCTTCAAAGATGGGCACTGGAGGGAGGGTAAGCTAATATATTTCATTGGGGCATGTTGAGTTTGCCCGATGTCTCTGAGTCATTCAGTTGTAGATGTTAACAAACAAAAAGTGATTCAGGATTAGAATTAAGACGAGATAACGCTTCCTAGCTGTGTGACCCTGGGCAAGTCACTTAACCCCAATTGCCTCATCCAAATAATAATAATAATAATTAAGAAGAGAGACAAGTATATATGTTGATCTGGGAATTGTTCACAGAATGATAATGAAACTGAGGTATCTGGTGCTCACCAAGAGAAGTAAAACAAGAGGACTTGGGACAAAAAGTTGCAGGGACATCCATGATTATGAAACAGTATGCCAATGATGCTCTAGCAGAGAAGAATGAAAAAGAGCATCAATCATTAAGAAGAGATCTGGAGAGAGTAACATCTCCAAAATGTAAGGAGGAAACATCATCCCAAAAGAAAGGGGCTGTTAAAAGGGAGGTGTTACAGGCTAATTGGACACTATTTCAAAGTCCGATTCTTTTTGTACAACAAAACAACTGTTTGGACATGTATACATATATTGTATTTAATTTATACTTTACCATATTTAACATGTATTGGTCAACCTGCCATCTGGGGGAAGGGGAAGGAGGGGAAATTGGAACAAGGGGTTTGGCAATTGTCAATGTTGTAAAATTGCCCATGTATATATCTGGTAAATAAAAACTATTAAATAAAAAGGGGGTGTTAAAAGAGTTTCAAACATTAAAGAAAGGTCCAGAAGTTTGACAACTGAGATCAGATTCAGCAATTAAGAGACGCTGGTGATCTTGGAGAGAGAACTTTTTGAAGAGATGCAAGCTCAAAGTCAAATTGCAAAAGGAGAAAAAATGGAAATAATGAGTATAGACAGAAAACTTGTGCATTCAGTAGATTATTTTGACAGTTTGTGGAGGATTATTTGGAGAAACAAGAGAATGGATGTGGGAGAACTAGTTGGCTATTACAATAATCCAGACAAAAAGATGATAAGGACCTGAACTAAGATGGCAATAGCATACAGGAGAAAATGATTGTGATATACTATGAGGCAGAACTTATTGAAGCTTGTTGTTATTATTCAGTCATATCCAAATCTTCATGATTCCATGTGGAGTTTTCTTAGCAAAGATACTGAAATAATTTGCCATTTCCTTCTCCAATTCATTTTACAGTTGAGGAAACTGAAGTAAACAGGATTAAGTGACTTGCCCAGGGTCACACAGCTAAGTATTTGAAACCAGATTTGAACTCAGGAACATGAGTGTGCTACCTAGTAACTAATAGAATATAGGGAATGAAGAAAAGGGAAGAATTGAAGATGAATGAGCTTAATAAGGAAGGGGAAAGTCATATCATCAAAAGAAATAAAAAAAAAACCTGAGACTAATTTAGAGAGCAAAAGTTGAGTTCAATTTTAGACATACTGAATACGAGGTACCACTGAGACACTCAAGTGATTTGCAGAAGGTTGATGAAGAATTAGCTAAAGCTCAGAGAGAAATCAAATATTCATCTGCATAGAGGTGATCAGTGAAACTCTAAGGGTGAGTTAAGATATCAAGGGGAAGGAAAAAAAAAGAAAATGGATTAAAAGGGTGCCAGGGAAAACTAAAAGGATGTTCAAACTTAAAAAGTGGAAGATAAAAAGGAAATTGGCAAGCAAAGAAGCAGCTTGATAGAAAGGAAGAAGATCCTTCTATCAACCTCATCCACCCACCTATTGTCAGTTTTATGGTTTCCATAGAAACCAGGATGACCTAGCAACCAAGCAGAAGGATTTATCCACAAACATACTCTTTGTGCCATCATTTGTGGTCTGAGAGGGCAGCATGAAAGTGAGAAATTAGCTTATAAATAACCTTCCCCATTAAACCCTCTCCCATAGAGAAGAAGGGAAAAAAATTCCACATTTTCACTTGAGATGTCTTTGCTCAAGGAGACCAAATATAGCTGAACCTTTCAGTTCTAGAGGAGGCTACTCTCCCTTCTCAGCCCCCGGCCCCTAGCCTCTGTGTACAACTAGATTCAATACATATAGGAAACACCTACCATCTGTCAAGATTAGTCTACAACCAAAGTCTATTTTTTTAGTTCTTATCCTTCCTGGGACCTTCTGCAGGTATCCCCTCTTACCAAACTTCCAAAGTAATGAAGCTTAGTTCATGTCCCTGGAGACTGACAGGGTGATTATTTATATGTACTTAGAGAAGAGCCATTTTTCTGATGACAGACAATAAGACAGGTCCTGATAGCCCCAGGAACCAGACTATATAAACTCTTCTCTATAGGTCCTGATAGGAGGTGAGATTATTTAGTCCCCTCTTCCATTTCTGCTCAGAATCTTTCTCTTGATAAAACCATCAGTCATCCTGAAAGTCAGAAGAGAAAATGGGAGGTTAGCAATGTAGATAAAGGAAGAATTGGCTAAGATGGTGAGTATTCTCTCTGGTTTCTATCTCCAGCAAATGAGAATCAAAACAAAGTGAAGCAGGGGCAGCTAGGTGGTGCAGTGGATAGAGCACCAGCCTTGAATTCAGGAGGACCCGAGTTTAAATATGGTCTCAGACACTTAACACTTCCTAGTTGTGTGACCCTGGGCAAGTCACTTAACCCCAGCCTGGGGTGAGGGGGAACATGAGAAAACAAAGTGAAGCAGCTAGATGGCCCTGGAGTCAGGAGGACCTGAGTTCAAGTCTGACCTCAGACACTTAACACTTCCTAGCTGTGTGACCCTGGGCAAGTCACTTAACCCTAATTGCTTCATGAAAGAAAAAAAAAAAAGATATTAAAAAAACAAAACCTTCTCATCTATCAGTGTTCTCTCTCCATCCTCCTTAAGATTCTCTTTTAGATAAAGACCTTGATAGTTTCATACTGTTTTCCCACACTTCATATAATACTTCTAAGTTTACTCTTTACTCTTTTTTGCCTATATATGATGCCTGTTGAAGGACATGCCTGAAAGATTGAACAGCAACAACAATAAATGTTTACAATTGATTGCTGTCCATCATTGTCCCTTTTCATAGGTTCATCAAGACTACTTTTATTGTGTTTTTTAGTTCATCTTAATAACTATTTCACAGAGATTATTTAGCAATCATACTTGAGTCAAAAATTGGTGGCAATCAACATTTATCAAGCAACTACTGCATTCTGGGCATTATATTAAGCACTGGGGATTCAAAGAAAATCAAAAAGCAGCTCAGTTCTCAAGAAGCCCATGGCCCTGAGAAACAATAGGCAAATTATGTCATATATTTATATATGTACAGACAAGCTAAATGCAGGATAAATGGAAATAATCAACAGAGGGAAGGCACAAACCCTAAGGAAAATCAGGAAAGACTTGCTGTAGTAGATTGGATTTTAACTGAGACTTGGAGAAAGCCAAAGAACTAAGAGGCAGAAATAAGGGAGTAGAAAATTTCAAGCATAGAAGTCAAGCAAAAAAATAGGCAGTCAGGAGATGGAGTATCTTGAGTAAGAACAATAAGGAGGCCAGGATTACTGAATCACAGAGTGCATGGAGCATTGTAAAAGTATATAAACTCTTGACAAGTATGTGGGTGCCAGATTATAAAGGGTTTTGAACACCAAAAGGACTTTAAGTTTAAAGGATCCATGGGAAAATAATCACATTGGCTGTTGATGATGCTATGAATTTGGTACAAATATTTTGGAAAGTAATTTGGAACAACAACCAAAAAACGATTACACTGTGCATCTACTTTGACCCAATAGTACCAGTATTAGGCCCAGATCCTAGAGTTCAAAGAAAGAAGGAATTCTAAATGTATAAAAATATTTATATTTTATGGGGTTTTTTTTAGTAGCAAAGAATTGATCACTAAGGACGTAATTAGGTCGTGAATCTGAGAGCATGTTATTGTGCTGGAAGATGTGGTTAAAGAGGTTTCAGAGAAACCTGAGAACACTCAGAAGAAATGATACAGAGTAAAGTGAAGGAAGTCATTTATATTATGAACTTATATTAAAAATTAATCTTGCAATAGCACTATCAGAATAAACAATTCTAAAGGTGATGAAGTGATAAAGAATATGGCCTATTTCTGACAGATGTGATGGACTAAATTTTCATGATGGGACATGGCCAAATTGGGTATTGACTATGCAGATTTGTTGCAGTTTTTTCTTTTTTTTTCTTCTTTCTTCTTCTCCATCCCTTCCTTTACTCCTTGTTTCCTTCCCTCCTTCTTTTTTTTACACACATCAAACTGTATGTAGCAACACTTTTTATACTATAAAGAACTGGTAACCAAATAAGTGGATTTTTTTTCCTCATTTGGTATTAACAATTTTATTTTACTCTATTTTTTATCAGATTAGGTAATACTTTATTGACTTTTTTTAAAATCCTAGTATCAGTTTAGTGCTACCTTTTGTTTACGATTAATCTCTTCTTTCAGAAGTTCTGCTTTTTTAAAATTGTATTCCCATTCCTTTATTTCTTTTATCTCTCTTCTGTTGATGAAACATCTAAGAGATATGTTTTTCCATGAGGACTTCTTTGGTTTCTAACACAAAAATTTTGGAATATTTTCTAATTCTTTCTTTTTTTAATTTTCTTTGATGAAATTTTTTATTATTTGCATGATTTGTTCTTTATCTTCACAAATCTTTTGGTGTTAAATGATTTTATGACTATTTAAATTCCTTCAAATGCCCTTTATTGAAATTAATTTTATTATAGTTGTCAGAAAGATATGTATTAAACTTTGTTTTTCTTTTCTTTCCTGTGTTTATGAGGTTTATGCCTTATTACTATATGATCAGTTTTTGTGAAGAAACAATGTACAATTTAGAAATGTATTTGTTACTTTCTCCTTCATTCATTAATTACCAAAGCTTTAAACAAGATTAGAAGGGAAGTAACAAATTGAGAAAAAATGTTTACAGTTAAAGGTTCTGATAAAGGCCTCATCTCCAAAATATACAGAGAATTGACTTTAATTTATAAGAAATCAAGCCATTCTCCAATTGATAAATGGTCAAAGGATATGAACAGACAATTTTCAGATGATGAAATTAAAGCTATTTCCACACATATGAAAGAGTGTTCCAAATCACTATTGATCAGAGAAATGCAAATTAAGACAACTCTGAGATATCATTACACACCTGTCAGATTGGCTAAGATGACAGGAACAAATAATGATGAATGTTGGAGGGGCTGTGGGAAAACTGGGACACTGATGCATTGTTGGTGGAGTTCTGAAAGAATCCAACCATTCTGGAGAGCAATCTGGAATTATGCCCAAAAAGTTATCAAAATGTGCATACCCTTTGACCCAGCAGGGCTGCTACTGGGCTTATATCCCAAAGAAATACTAAAGAGTGGAAAGGGACCTGTATATGCCAAAATGTTTGTGGCAGCTCTTTTTGTAATGGCTAGAAGCTGGAAGATGAATGGATGTCCATCAATTGGAGAATGGTTGGGTAAACTATGGTATATGAATGTTATGGAATATTATTGTTCTATAAGAAATGACCAACAGGAGAAATACAGAGAGGCTTGGAGAGATTTACATCAACTGATGCTGAATGAAACGAGCAGAACCAGAAGATCATTATACACTTCAACAATGATACTGTACGAGGATGTATGCTGATGGAAGTGGATTTCTTCAACACAGAGAAGAGCTAATCCAATTCCAATTGATTAATGATGGACAGAACCAGCTACATCCAGAAAAGGAACACTGGGAAATGAGAGTAAACTGTTATTTTTACCTTTTGAATCCAATTCTTCCTGTGCAACAAAAAATTCGGTTCTACACACATATATTGTATCTAGAATATACTGTAATATATTTAACATATATAAGACTGCTTGCCATCTGGGGGAGGGGGTTGGGGGAGGAAGGGAAAAAATCTGAATAGAAGTAAGTGCAAGGGATAATGTTGTAAAAAAAATTACCCATGCATATGTACTGTCAAAAAAATGTTATAATTATAAAATAAAATAAAAATTTTTTTAAAATTAAAAAAAAAAAGAATGTTGAGCTTCAGAAAAAAAAAAAAAACAAACAAACAAACAAAAAAAAAAATTACCAAAGCTTTAAAATTCATCTCTTTGCTGAAATTCTATATAGGCATTTAGATTATTCTTGTTTGTTTTATAATATTTGTTAAATCTACAAGGAACACTTTGAGTTTCCTATTATTAATTTTCTGTCTAATTCCATCTAAATATTGATCAACTTTTCCTTCAGATATATAATGCTGTGCCCTTTGGTGAACATATAAATATATATTTTTCATAATTTCATTTTTTAAGAAAATACGGTTCCTGTGATTATCTTGTTAAACTAACTTTTTTTTTATTTTACTGATTGAATTAAAGATTTCCACCCTTGGAAATACAAAGATATCTACAGAATATCCAATTCCAGATATGTAAGAGGTATTTGAAGATAAGAGTTTAGAAATAGGTAGAAAAGACAGAGAATAATAAGTAGAGAAGATAATTGAAGAGAAATCAATGCTATTACCAAGCAAAATAGTCCAGCATAAGAACAGGAAAGGAAAGAGAACAGAGTCCTGAGTTGGGATCAGATGGCAGAAGAGAGACAGCAATCTGGGTCACCTTTAGGAAACTATATGACACCCTCAATAATCCCAAATTGCTCCTCTGCCATCAAGTCCTGTTGTTTTAACCCTAGTACTCTTTTGGTGGATCATAGAACACCACAATCTCAAGAGTTGTGGATGATCTCAAAGATGATGAGATATGAGGTTGACATAACGATACTGAAGTCAGGAAAACTTGAGTTCAAATTTGGTCTCAGACACTTAACACTTACTAGTGGTGTGACTGGACAAATTATTTAATTCCAATTGCCATGCAATTAAAAACAAACAAAAAAAAAAGAATAAAAAAAGAACATATGATCAAAAAAAAAAAGAAATGGATCAGTCACAACCTTGTAAGAAAAGGTATTTAGAACAGTTTTAACATTTCATGCCCTATCTCTGTGCCTTTGCCCAGACTCTCCCTCATGCCTAGAATGCAGTTTCCACTTCATTACCTCTTCTTAGAATCCAATAAAAGTGCTACTTCCCAAACAAGGACTTTCCTCCCACTATTAATACCACATTAACACCATTTTATTTCTTCTTATTTCCTTTCTTTGCATTTTTTATTTCTCCCCATAGAATGAAAGCACCTTGAGGACAGGAGCTGTTCCACCATTTTTCTTTACATGGGGTGTCCCAAAAGTCTCAGTTTACCTTGAGTAGCTACCTATGCAAGCTTAACACTGCACTAAGACTCTTGGGGCACCATAAGTACTCTTCATATACTATGTCATCTATCTTCTCAACAATCCTAAAAGGTAAGTATTCCAAACACTATTTCCATTTAAGAGATGGGCAAACTGAGGCAAGTTTATGACTTGCCTATAATCACAGAGTGAGGAAGCATCAGAGCCAAAAATCAAACACTGGCATCCTCATTCCAAGTTGAATGTTTTTTTTTCTATACTGCTTCTCTATATTTCAAGTGGAAAAAACTTCATTAGAGTCCCCCAAATCCCACCAGATAAGAATTACTGCACTGCATAAAGGTACCTCTAGCCTCTCCTAGGCTATACTGGGATGGTCAGAATCATAGAATCTTAGAGTCAGGAGACTCAGAAATAACCTTATCCAAGCCCTACCTAAGCAGGAATCCTTTCCAACATCCCCTGTGTCATGTAATAAATTCCCTCAGTTCTTGGCTCTCTTTTTGTCCTCATTTTCCCATTACCCCAGCGTCTGGAACAAAAGAGATGTTTAATACTTTTCATTCAATTTAGTGAATTGACAAGGAGTCATCCTGCTTTACTTGAAGAGCTACGGATGATTCACTGCTGGCCGAGATATTGGGGACAGCTGAAATTGCTAGGAAGTCTTCTCTTAAATTAAACTGAAATCTGTTTCTCAGCAACTTCCCCCAATTGTTCCTTGTTTAGCCTTCAGATTCAAAAAGAACAAGGCTAGCCTTTCTCCCATGTTACAGATCTTCAAATAAGTGAGGACAGATGGTTTATTACTAAGGGTGTTCTAAAAACTCACGAGCCGTAATAGTTCCTCCAAATAATTCTCACGCAGACATGAATTCTAGTCATCTGCCCATTCTGCTCATGTCAAAGGATCAGAAATTAAGAACTAAATGGGATTTTAGAAGTCAATGAGTCTCTCTCTCTGCTCCTTCCAATTTTTACAGAGTAGGAAAGGGAGACTTAAAGAGTTTGAATGGCTAACTCACAGTCACACAGCGAGGATGTATCTAAGGTAGGATTTAAATTCAGGTCTTCCTGATTCCCAGTCCAGCACTGGGT
>NC_133622.1:243478054-243579905 GCF_048593235.1 Sminthopsis crassicaudata
TCTCTTCAGTTTAGCTTGAATTAGAAAACCACATCCGCTAGACTAATAGTATTTAAGAGAGCAGAGTGACTAAGCTTTGGGGCCCAGTCTCGCAGAAAGAATTAAAGTCTCCCCTGGTAAAGGGTGGGAGGAAAAGGGAGCTCGAGATATCCGTTCTGCCTCCTGCCAAGCTACAGAGATAATGATCACCCACCCCCACCCCCATTTGACATGTTACAGGACAGTCTCACTACACTCAAAACAGAGTTCTCAAGTACACAACCCACTGGCCCTCAGTGCTCCAAACAGCAAGGAATATGACTGGGGAAACACTTACCAAAAATGTTTTTAAAAATACAATAGAGCATAGGTGATGTTAATGTGTGGTTTTCCTAGGTCAACAAGTACCCAGTGGACCTTGGAACAGTCCCAGGAAGGAGAAAGAGAAGAGGAATTCACTGGAAGTGCCCAGACTGCACAGCTGCGAGGCACATTGAAAGCCCCCAGAAATCTTCGGGATTCTGTGGCCAAGATACTCATTTCCCCTGGGGGCCAGCCTGGTGATGGACTCCCTCCAAGAGCGGGGTCAATTCTCTCTGTACAAGAGCGTGTGCATGTGTCTGTCTGTTTGTCTCTGTCCCTGACTCTGTCTCTATCTGTGTGTCTTCTCTGTCTCTCTCTGACTTTCTCTGAGTGTGTCTCTGCCTCTATGTCTCTGTCTCTGTCTCTTCTCTCTCCTTTCTGTCTTCTATGTGTGTGTGTCTCTGTGTTTGTCTCTCACTGTGTATGTCTATTTTTCTCTTCTCTCTTCTTTTTCTTTGTCTTTTATGTGTGTGTCTCTATCTCTGTCCTCTGTCTGTTTCTGTGTGTGTGTACCTCTATCTCTGTCTCTCACTATTTTTCTGACTGTCTCTTCTCTCTTTTTTTTTTGTCTTCTATGTGTGTGTATCTGTCTCTGTCTTTGTCTATCTCTGTCTCTGACTATGTGTGTGTTGCTATCTCTGTCTCTCTGTCTCTGTCTCTTTTTTTCCTTTCTTTTTTCTCTGTGTTCTATATGTATCTCTATCTCTGTCTCTATGTGTGTGTCTCTATTTATGTTTCTCTCTGTCTCTTCTTTTTCCTTTCTCTTTTTTCTCTGTGTTCTATGTGTGTCTCTATCTCTGTCTCTATCTGTGTCTATCTGTCTCTGTCTCTATGTGTGTCTCTCTGTTTCTGTCTCTTCTTTTTCCTTTCTCTTTTTTTCTCTGTGTTCTATGTGTGTCTCTATCTCTGTCTCTATCTGTGTCTATCTGTCTCTGTCTCTATGTGTGTGTCTCTATTTCTGTTTCCTTCTCTCTCTCTTCTCTTTCGTTTTCTCTTCTCTTTATTCTCTGTGTCTCTCTCTCTCTCTCTCTCTCTCCTCTCTCTCTCTCTCTCTCTCTCTCTCCTCTCTCTCTCTCTCCTCTCTCTCTCTCTCTCTCTCCTCTCTCTCTCCTCTCTCCTCTCTCTCTCTCTTCTCTCTCTCTCTCTCCTCTCCTCTCTCCTCTCCTCTCTCTCTCTCTCTCTCTCTCCTCTCTCTCTCTCTCTCTCTCTCTCCTCTCCTCTCTCTCCTCTCTCTCTCCTCTCTCTCTCTCTCTCTCTCTCTCTCTCTCTCCTCTCTCTCTCTCTCTCTCTCTCTCTCTCTCCTCTCTCTCTCTCTCTCTCTCTCTCTCTCTCTCCTTCCTCTCTCCTCCTTCTCTCTCTCTCTCTCTCTCCTGTCTCTTTGTCTCGCACACATGCACTCACTCTCTCTCACACTCCTTTTGTCAGGTCCATAACCAAAGTTCTCACTGCCCGGAAGCCCGAGAGCACGCACCCCATGAGCTAGCAGAGCTTTCAAGGACTTGTGGTCACCTCCAAGCTACCATGAGGCAATAAAATAAGGACAGAAGGTGGAGCTCACCCCCAGAAAAGTAAATAATAGCATGTTTTGCTCAACTAACATCCAAATCAGGTCACAGAGGAAGGGAAAACAATGTCACGCTATCCTTCCAGTGCACCCCCCTGCTCCCCAGCAATGTCCTTGACTTTCCCAAGCTTATTTCAATATTGATTCTGCACTTTTCCAGGGGTCTAACCCTAGCACAATTGCTTGAGGGATACAAAAAAGTTGTGCGTCTATGTGTCCCTTACTCATAGTGATAAGTTCTTGACGTCTTCAAGGGTTCCATTTGAAGAAAAGAAACAGCCAGCCACCCACCAGAAAAATGAAGTAAACCAAACAAATGATGTCTCATGGCAACATGCACATAAACACTGTGAGTGGTACTGGGTCATGGCACGAGGGGGTGGAGATCCCTGCAGGCTGGGCCAGTCTGGTGACAGATACAGAACTGCACATTTCTATCTCCACTGCCCAGAGGTTATCTGTTGGCACAGCAAACGGAGCTAATGGACGGCTTTATTTGGGGCTTGGTTGGTCCCACTTGATGCTATAGAATCAGTTGAGGGAATAGTAAAGAAGGAGCTGCTCCCAGATGAGATATAATGGCCAAGTCCAATTAAGCCTAACTCTAAGGAGCTGGGTTTTTATGAGCTCAAAAGTTGCTTGGCAAAAGTCTGATCTTGGGATCATGAATCTGGAGCCGGGACGGACTGCAAAGATTATGGCCCAAGCCTTTCCTTTTATAAATTAGGAAACTCATACCCAGAGAACTTGTGTGAATGGCCTAATGGAAGACCCGAGATCCAAATGCGTGCTGTCCAGCTCCGAATTCACTGCGTAAATCCTGCAGGGCCATTGATACGTCACTAGTGAGGGCAACATAGAGAAATTAAAAGTATATGTAGCTTTAGAATCAGAAGCACTGAATTCAAATCCTTGCCTCCTCTGTAAATTTGGGGACCTCAGTTTCCTTCTCTCTGAAAAAGTGAGAGTGTTGAACTACATGGCCTCTAAAATCATCTGAATCTATAACTTTTGTTTCCATCCCAGGTCCCTGACTTATCCCCAATATCCATCATCACTCCAGTCATAGTATTTTAAGTCAAGATATTTCCAAATGAACAAAAGGTTTGGCAATTGTTAGTGCTGTAAAATTACCCATGCATATATCTGGTAAATAAAAAGCTATTAAAAAAAAAGAAAAAAAGGATATTTCCAAATGTCTTCCTTATTATAAAGAATCTTTATAATAAGGATTTCCCTGGTCCACACAGGCACAGTCAGCATCTAAAACCAAGTCTTCTGATTTCAAGTATAGCCTTATACCCTTATGGGACATTGAAACGTCAAGGGCAGCGATAAGTGGATAAAGCGCTGGAGTTGGATTCAGGAGAACACCCTCCTGAGGTCAAATCTAGCCTCAAACACCTACCACCTGTGTGGCTCTGGGCAAGTCACTTCATTCATCCTGTTGACCTCAGTTTCCTCATCTGTAAAATGAATTAAAGAAGGAAGTGGCAAGCCACTCCAGTATCTTTGCCAAGAAAACCCCAAACAGGGCCACAAAGAGTCAGGCAAGACTGAACAGCAAGAAAAGAAAATAGTCGATCCAAAAATCATGCATTAGGGACTTTAAGTGCCAGGCATTTTGCCCGATTCTGGGCGTCAAGAGCTTGGGCTCAGGATAACCAGAACGGGAACACAGAGAGCCACTCAGAGAGAAGAAACCCCATCCCTCCTTTTCTCTCCCACCCTTCCGGGGAAGAGACTACCCATTGTGTCATATTACAGGGCTTATGTCTCCCCAAAAAGGGCTTTCACTTCTCTTTCTTAATCCTGCTGTCCACTCTCTCTGCTCCAGCTACAGGCAGCCAGGAATAATGGAAAGCATTGTTCACAGCTGCTAAATCAAACTGGATTTCAGCTCCTTGCCAGGCTCTGGCCTGTGCTGCCATCCCGGGGCCATTTCCTGATAAAGCCTGAACAATTCTGAACACGCTTTTCTCCTTCCGTTTGATGAGAAGAAAAATAAGCCAAAATGTTGGGGAAAAGAAGGTCCCTGAAGAAGGTGGTGCTGGAGATAAAATTACATACATAGATTCAGTAGCTGTTGACTCGTCAATCAAATTAACTCCTGACTTAACAAAAGCTGCCAACATTCATTGCCTTCACTTCCTGTCCTCTGGCCAACCCTTGGAAATCTAGCTGCTGCCCTCATGGCTGAATCGAAACTGTTCTCACCAGGGTGACCAAAGGGCCCAATCAGATTACTTCTTTTCTGCCTTTATCCTTGTTCACATCTCTGTAGCATTTGACACTTAATCACCTCCTGGATACTCTCCTGGCTCTAGGTTTTCACAGAGAGGAACTTGACTCTCCTGGTTCTCTTCCTACCTGTCTGACCACTCCCTTCCCGTCTCCAAGGTTTGACTCATCATCCAGGATCCCTGCCCCACCCCTGTGAATGAATGCACCCTAAGGCTCGGTCCCATGGGATCAACTATCTTTTCTATTTAGAGCCCTGTCCGGTTCTCTCCGTCCTGATCTCAAGATCACTTGGAGATCAGAGAATCTTGCTAGTCTAGAGCGTCTCAAGACTATCCCAAGCTACCTACTGGACACTTCCCATTGGATATTCCATGGGAATCTTAAACTCAAAATGGAATTCATTATCTTTCCCTCAAAGCCCTTCATTCTTCTTAATTTCCCTACTTCGGTTTAAGGCACTACAACGCTGATCACTCAGGTTCATGATCAGGACTCAACCTCCATTCTTTACCCACCACCTAATATCCAACCATCGCTTTTACCTTCACGACATTTCTTGTATCCATCTTCCTTTTTCTACACTCACGGCTTATCACCGATCGAGCCCTGATTGATCTTCCTGCCTCTTCCCATCCAAATCCACCCTTCAAGTAGTTGCCTAAGTGATGATATTCCCAATCATGAACGTGATATATACAATATTTCTAATCATATATGCAAATGTATGTATGCATACATAAGTACATGTATACAAATTCCGTCATACTTAAAGCTCTTTACAATCTGGCTTTAATCTATAATTCCACACTCATATACACTAAATTTTTTTTTAACTTTCTATTTTTATTTTTTTTTTACAATTATATAATTTTTATTGACAGAACCTATGCCTGGGTAATTTTTTACAACATAATCCCTTGCACTCACTTCTGTTTTGACTTTTCCCTTCCCTCCCTGCACCCCCTCCCCTAGAAGGCAGGTAGTCTTATACATGTTAAATATGTTATAGTATATCCTAGATACAATATATTACACTATTATTTTTTAGGTGCCCTACAATCTAGTCTTTTTTCCCTTAGATGTGATTTTCTGTCTCCCACCTTTATATTTTTGTATAAGCAAAAAATGCCCCCCACCTCCTCATTTCTGTTTCCTTCAAATTCTGATTCCGAAGAAGACCTTTCCTAATTTCTACCCAGAGTAGTTAATGAATTCCTTCCTCCTCAAATTAATTGAACTCCCAATAAATTGAGTTACTCTCCCCTAAATATTTGATAAATAACCAGATGTAAGGGCCAGCTAAAAGAAACAATGAGATGAAGTTGTGTTCAAGAAGTAGCATGGTATCTGAAAAAAGGAAAGTCCTAAGAGCTGGGAGGAATTGGTTTCAAGTCTTGTCTTTGATACATAATTGACTTTGTAATGAAATTACAGGTCCAGTCCAAAACCAAACATCTTTTTACATATTATTACTCCTTTCTCTACCTCTCAATAAAATATAAGTTTAATTCTGACCTCAGAAACCTTTTAACTATATGACCCCAGGCAAGTCACTTAACCTGTGTCTCAATTTCTCCATCTGTAAAACTCTCCTCATAGAGTACTCATGAGGATCAAATGAAATCACATTTGTAAGAGACTTAACATAGTAGCCGGCACATAGTAGGTGCTTAATAAATGCTTATTTCTTTCTCTTTCCTCTCCTTAAGAGCAATATAGTTCATTTTTGTCTTTATATTCCCAGAGCCTAGTATAGTGCTTTAATAAATGGTGCTTAATAAATGCTTGTGGAATAAATGGATGAACTCTGTAAGATATGGCAGAGTGACCCTATTTTCTTAGTAATCATTTCCATTTCTATAGCAATTTAAAATTTCAAAAGTACTTTCCTCAAGATAACCAGATAAGATAGGGCATACAAGAATTATTCTTCATATCTGTTTTCATTTTACAGGCGAGGAAACTGAGTCACAGAGGGAAAGTGACTTGTCTATAATGACACAGTAAGGGTAGAGCTAAGATTGAAAATCAGATTTCTTGCTACATGGCCCCATGTTTTTTTTCCCCAATATATCACATTGCCTCTCCCAAAAAGTGCCCTTTTGATCCTGTCCATCATTTTTATTTGTATACACCAACAAAAAAAAAATTTATTTAGCACCCTACTATGGACAAAAGATAAAAAAACGCCATCTTTTACAAAAAAAGTTTTCCCTGATCCCATTCTCCCTCTTGAAATCACTTTATATTACTTTGAATATATTGAATATATATTGAATATAAGGGCAGGGGCTATTTCCTTTTCATCTTTGCATCCCCAAAGCTAGAGCAGTAAGTAACGGGCATAGAGTGGAATTAAATGTTTGTTGGACTAAATTAAAGAGGGCGTTAAGTTCCAAAAAAGGAAGCGAAGCAGAAGGGTTAATGAAAACTGGAAGTGGTTACCCAGAGAGATTGGTTTAACCACAGGAGAAGTGGGAAATGTCCTTTCCTCAAGTCTTTTAGAATCAACTAGAGAGCAATTTGTGGTAGATGGATATTCCTGTTAGGAGAGAGAGACAGCACCATGGGCCCAGTCCCCTGCTAGCAGAAAGGGTGAGAGACAGCCCCGGTACATTTTGGGAAAAGAGCTGTCCAGCCCTATTAAGCTCCGACTGGGCAACAGATGGGTTTAAGGTATAGCTAGCTACTCAATTGCCAAGAACCGTGGGGACTTTGGCAACTCGGTGACTGATCAGCTTGCCTGTCTGTCCCCACTATTGTGAACTACTGCAGGACAGGGGTCTATGCCCACTGATGCCCATCAAACCAGGCCCATCAGACCCTGAACGCCAGGAAGGGAACTTGGATACGTGAAATACATTTTTGGAAGGCCAAATCATGGCCTTGGGGAGAGAGAGTGCTGGACTTTCAGTCAGATGACTGGAGCCTAAATGATGACTCTGCCACTTAATCATGACTCCTTGACTTTTACATAATGACTCAGAGTTTACAAAGCACTTAATACACCTTAATTCATTTAAGCCTCAGACTCTGAATGGTTTGCACCAAAGGCATTTTAGTCTCTTCTTGCAGATGAGAAACCAGAGGGTCACAGAGATTAAGGGACTTGCCTATAAACACTAGGAAGTGTCAGAGACTAGAGGTAAACCCAAAGCTCCACTTTTCCCTCTTCTTTCAATCTGTTCTAGTTTACTTTATCTGCTATAATTCTTGTCCCCCAAATCCTTACTTCTTTCCTTTCAACAATGTCTCTTGATTCTTTCTTAATGAAAAAAAGAGGCATCCATGGATCATGTTCATACTCCCCAACTCCCCAGCTACACTTGGGTCCCTGATGCTGTTCCTTCCCGTGTGTTCTGTGGGAGCATCATTCAGTCATTCAATCCCAAAAAACGTTTATTCAGAGCTTCCTATCTACCAAGCGCTGTGCTAAGGACATGGAAACAAAGAAAGGTGAAAACTATCCCTGATATTAAGGAGTTCACATTTTATTGTAAGGAACATACAAAATTTATATATATGATATTAATTAATAATATAATATATTATTATTGTTATATATTATATATGTCATAGATATAGATATATATATAATCTCAGAAATTAAGAAGGAAGGGCTTTGAGGGAAAGGAAAAAATTCCATTTTGACTTTAAGACTTCTATGGAATGGGAAGTGTCCAATAGGCAGCTTGTGATAGTCTTGAGACTCTAGCCAGGGGTCCTCAAACTTTGGCCAGGCCCGCTGAGGACATTTATGAGGCCCACTGGGTTATGGCAAATGGGTGGAGGGGTGGAGACAGAGTGGGAGCTTTTGTTTTTACTCTAGTCAGGCCTCCCACAGTCTGAGGGACAGGGAACTGGCCCCTATTTAAAAAGTTTGAGGACCACTGCTCTAGACTTTCAAGACTACCTGAAAGAACAAGAAAAACCTCCCATAGGTGGTAAAGTTTGAGTTAAGACTTAAAGGAAGTCAGGGAAACTGAGTCAGAGCTGAGGGAGAGCATCCTAAAAGTGAACAGCCAATGTAAAGGATAAGAAGTGCAATGATTAGCAAATAAACTAAGATAGGGCAATTATAAAGGATAAGAAAGCCAAGAAGGTATGAAGAGAGGTTTGAAAAGCTTTAAACTCCATCCTTTTAGTCAAATAGGATCACAGCTTGAATTCTTCCCCTTATCTCTTACCTTCCATCCATACTCAATCAATTGCCAGGTTGTATTGATTCTGCCTCCATAATACCTCACGTTTATGTCTCCTTCTCCAATGGCAACTACCCCATTTTTACTGGACTGTTTGGATAGCCTCCTAATTGGTCTCTCTATCTCAAATATCCTCCCTCCCCAGTCAATCCTTTCAAGGGCTGCCAAAGTAATTTACTTAGAATGTAAATCTGACTGTCACTTCTTCATTTAGAAATCTTCCACTGCCTTCCTGTTGTGACTGGAGCAAAACACAAAACTGAAAAACAATTTTGGACATGACAAACATGAGAATTCATGTTATTTAATTGACCTTAATTGTTACGACAGCTTTGTTTTTCTTTTTCTTTTTTCCCAATGGAAGGGGGGAAATTTTTTTAATTAAAAAAAAAAAATTTAAGAGAGTAAAATGTAAATTGGCATTTAATGCCTTTCCAATCTTGCTTCCATCTACTTTTCCAGTATTATTTCATATAACTCCTCACTATGCATCTTCCATTACAGCCAAACCAACCTACATTTTGCCTTATATGACATTCTTTCTCCTGTAACCATGTTTTTATACCCATCTAAATTTTTTATTTAAGTCATTGCACAGACATCAATATTGCTGTGCACATAATCATAAGGGCTTCAAATCACTGCAGAAACAAATGCCTAAACATATAAATTTGTTTTTCTATGGGTATTTCCCATGTATAGAATGCTCTCCCTCTCTTATTTCAAGGAAATCCCTCACATCCTTCACTTTTACCAAGCTTTTTCCAACCCTCTCCATGTTTTTTTTTTTTCCTTTTAAAATTTTATGTTGACTAGAGAAGAGCTAATCCAATTCCAATTGATCCATGATGGGCAGAATCAGCTACACCCAGAAAAGGAACACTGGGAAATGAGGGTAAACTATGAGCTTTTGTGTGTGTGTGTGTGTGTGTGTGTGTTTTGTTTTTTGTTTTTTTGTTTTGTTTTGTTTTGTTTTTCTTCCCAGATTATTTTTACCTTCGGAATCCAATTCTTCCTTTGCAACAACAACAACAAAATCCGGTTCTGCACATATATATTGTACCTAGGATATACTATAAGATATTTAATATGTATGGGAATGCCTGCCATCTAGGGGAGGGGGTGGAGGGAAGGAGGGGAAAAACTCGGAACAGAAGGGAGTACAAGGGATAATGTTGTAAAAAATTACCTATGCATATGTACTGTCAAACAATGTTATAATTATAAAAATTAATAATAAAATTTTCAGTTGAAGGCAGCTAGTAGGTACAGTGGATAGAGCACCAGCCCTGAAATCAGGAGGATCTGAGTTCAAATCTGACCTCAGTGTCAAAAAAAAAGTTATAATTATAAAATAAAATTAAAAAACAAAACAAAACAAAACAAAACAAAAAACAAACAAACAAAAAAAAAATCTGACCTCAGACACTCAACACTTCCTTTTGTGTGATCCTGGGAAAGTCACTTAACCCCAATTTCCTCAATAAAAATAAAAATAAAATAAAATAATATGTATTTTCTATTTATTTATGTCCATGTTGTGTTCCCCACAGAATATTCCCAGTAAAATGTAAATTTCACAAGGACAGTGGGATGTTTCCTTTTGATCTTTGACCCCCCCCCTCCCTCCAGCACCTAGTGCAGGGCCTGCACATAGTAGGTGCTTATATATGCTTGTGGAAGTTCAGCAACCTGTGCCATGTTTCCCCCACTCAGGGCTGGACGGCATGTTCTCTAAAATCCCCTGTGTATTTCAATCGGATGAACTCTGATGAGTTGCCAAAGAGTTCTGAGCTACAAAGATAGTTATCTGTTTATATTCCTTCACACTGAAGTCTATCCCAATCCAAAGTGCAACAGAACTGGGGGATGGGTCACGGGGCACCTGGCTGGTTTCCTAATGGGATTCTGCACCTGGACCAAGATCAAAGTGGTTTTCTTGTTGAGAAATGAATTTGAGCAAAGAGGTTGGGATTTTTTCTGACTGGTTTTAAATCCAGTTCTCTTTTCTCTGTACCGGTGGGTCCCATTTAATGGTTCACACACGCCTCTGGGATTCACTAAAATAATCCTAGCAGTTCATGCTAAAAAAAAAAATATATATATATATATTCTTTAATATGATGCCTTAAGCAATAAATAATTGCCCAATTATGTTACAAATATAGCTTTACTCTGCGACAACAAGCAGATGCGTGTTTGGACCATTGCAGGTTTGTTTCTGCAGGGATTTGAAGCCTTTACGATTATGTGCACGGCAAATATTGTTGTCTGTGCAATGACTTCATCAAAGCCTGTTTTTGACTGAATGAAACATGTTCTTACATTTTCTCAACCTGCCATCAAGTTGTTTTCAAACCTCTACAAGGGTTTGGCATTTGAGTACAAATCATTTCCCAGCGGATGGTCAGATCAAGGTGCTTATTTTCACTTGGGTTCTGTGTACTGTAGCAGAGAAGCTTCCTTGTTCCCTTCTGTGACTGTGTAATTATACTTCATCCACTGTGTAATCATGTGATCAAGAGATTGCATCCTTGCAGGACAAATGTCAGGCTGTTTAAAGACCATGATCACTGGGCAAGCACATTCCTAATCATCTTGAAACCATCCCAGACCGTCATCCTCCTTCTGCAGAATAAAGTTTATATAGCCTCTCATTGAGACTCCTTTCAAATTTAAACTTATCCTCTGCTTATGTTACTATTTTTCTATTTGGAGGGTTTTCAAATGAATTTAGCAACAGTGGTTAGTCATTCAGGAGAGTTTCTCTGAGGGTTTAGCCAGCATGCTAAAAGTATAGAAGAGAAGACGGTGTTGTCTGAATTAATTCTTTCCTGACAAAGATTAATCTATATAGAAACACAGTTTAAAATGAAGTGATTTATTAATTGGACTTCTAATATGCTAATCATTTAACCGAGGCTGTCATTAGTCAGTAGGAAAGGGAAGATTTTATATGGTAATGAGCTGTTTATTTTCATTGTTCAGTAGGAGGCTAAAAATAAAACAGGAGTTTCCACCTCTCAGCAAGAGAGGTTGGGAAATTCTATCCTTTTCTGTGACATCTTTGTGTGTGCAAGCATTTTTCATTGTATTCTTGTTTTAAATCAAAATAGAAAAATAAACTTGATATTTAAGATTGTGTTTGTTAGATCATGTCTGATTTTTCCTAATCCCATTGGGGTTTTTTTGGGTCATTTCACAGATGGGAAACTGAGGTGATCAGGGTTAAGTGATTTGCCCAGGATCACAGATAATAAGTAGCTGAAGCTGTATTTGAACTCAGATCTTCCTGACACTGAGCCACTAGCCACTGCAGCCCCTAATGTTCACTAGAATGCCTCATGTAAACCAAGGACTTGCTAAATGAGGAAAAGACAGATGAACCTGATGTAACAAAAAGTGCCAGGACTGGGTATCAAAAAGCCTGAGTTTAAATTTTTGTCTCTGTTGCTTACCACCTATGAGGGTCTTATTTCCTAATTATGGATCTCAATTTCTTTCTTTATAAAATGAAGAATATCCCCACATCTGACCATTACTGATGCAAAAGTAGAAGAGGGATACATAGAAATGAAGGGCATTTGTAATTTTATTTGATTTTTTATCTTTGGTTGCCAAGGCCAAAAAGTTAAAATTAGTAGACAGTCTATTTGCTGATAAGCTTCTCTATGCTTAATGAATTGATCCTTGAAAAAATGTGTACAAGTTATTTCTGGGGCCAATTCTTTCCCCCTGTTTGTTTATAAAGGGTACTTACCAATCGATCAAACTTCAAGCATTTTTAAATCTTATGATGTACTGAGCACTGTACTAGTTACTGGGACAGCAAAGAGAAAAATGAAATGATCTCTGGCTTCAAGGAATTTTCATTCTACCTGACTTTGAATTATAATAACTATTCTCTTTTGGGATTTATCTAATTTCCCCCATTTATTAATATTCACTTTGTTCGATTTAATTTTATTTCAAATAACAGAAATCTATTTTCTGTCTCTCCCCCTTCTCTCCTGCTACTGAAGAGAGAAAAATCCCCTATAACAAATCTCTCTCTCTCTCTACATATATCTATCTACCTATCCATCTATCCATCTATCTATCTATCTATCTATCTATCTATCTATCTATCTATCTATCTGTCTGTCTATCTATCTATCTATCTAAATATATGTACATATATGTGTGTATAATGTCTAATTACACATAGAAATTACATGTATTTATAGCTTATATATCCAATGCAGGAATTTACACAAACATACATATCATTCTTTAATAGAATTTGAAACCATGATTGGTAATTGTATCGATCAGAGTTCTAAAGTCTTTTAAAGTTGTCTTTGTATGAATAGTGTTCCTATTTCTATGTATATTTGTTACAATGTCGTTGCTTAATTATCATATAAGTTGTTTTCCTAGTTCTGGTTCTGCTCACTTCACTGTGCATCAGTTCATAGATTTCTTTCCAGATTTCTCTACCTTCTTTGACTATTTTTATATCACACTAGTGTTCCATTATATTCACATGCCATAATTTGTTCATCCCTTGCCCAGTTGATTGTTTAGTTCTTCCTAAGCACGGAAAGATTTGCAACAAGTAAATACTTTTATGTAAAATGAAAGGTTTGAACAAGGAAATCTTTCCCGAGTCCTTCAAGATTTAAAATCTTGCTTCACAGAGAAAGTAAATGATACATCTGTGGGATTGGGTGAAGGAATGAATAAAAAAGTCAGGTAATAAGCACTTCTGTGTCCAGATCTGTGCTAAGTTCGGGGGAAATGGGTAGAAAAACAGAACAACTATCTCATTCAAGTAGCTCACAGTCACAAGAAGGTTCAACTGCAAGTCAGATGGAAAGGTACTGTAGTCCTTAAGGCATAGAGACACCTTTTTGATTCTATTTCCATTGATAAAATTTCATATATATATGTATATATACATATATAGAACATAATATATAATATTATATCATTATTTTATATATATTATTAAATTATAATACATAATATATAACATATACATATAGGTTTCTGATATTGAACCATTTGACAGTACAAAGGATTCTGAGGAGTAAAACACTTTTAGGATATCAGCAGGAAGAGTAAATAGAAGTCAGCTTGAGTCCTACAACCTATAAGTTATGTTGGACCCTTCATGACCCTATTTGGAGTTTTCTTGGCAAAGGTACTGGAATAGTTTGCCATTTTCTTCTCCAGTTCACTTTGCAGGTTTGGAAACAGAGCAAACAGGTGGTTTTGTTCACGGTCACACAGCTAGTGAGTGAAGTCAGATTCGCTGGTAAATGTCTGAGACTATATCTAAACTCTTCCTGAAATTGTGGCGGTCCTGATTTCTAATATTCTATCTTTACTGAAGTATTTACATTCAATAAAGTTGCTTTTTGTTTATACAAAAAAAAAAAAAAAAGAATATACATAACTGCATACAGTTAGCCTTTGGGTGATACAGTATATTGATAAAGCATGGGATCTGAAGTCAGGGAGAACTCAGTTCAAAAGGTTGCCTCAGATCCTTACTATGTGACCCTTAGCAAGTCACTTCAAGTTTGCCTCAGGTTCCTCATCTGTAAAATGGGGATAATAATAGCACCTCTCTCCCAAAAGTGGTAAGAAATCAATGAAATAATATTTGTAAATCACTTTGCCAGTTTTAAAACACAATATAAATTCTAGTTATTATTTTTATTAATTATTATTAATGGATAATAAATGGAATTAAATGAAGGCTAGGAGGCAAAGCAGCTTTCATTAACCAAGTCAGAGCATGAAACTAGTCTCTTTAGATGTGTCTGAGTTCTCAAATGCAGCAAAAAGAATGCTGGGAGCATTACTGGGCTGGGGCCCCCATTCACCATTTAGAAGGCCTTCACTATGACACCCCACAACCACATGGATGATTTGAAGTTCATATTTCCAGGCTGAGATCTCAAATAAGGCTTCCTTCCAACTGATGGAATAAGTCACATCTCCCCTCTCCTGGAAAGGACCTGCGCAGTTGTAAAGGCAGGAGAGAATGGAAGGAAGAGGCAAAGACCCAGTCCACCATTTCGCCTCCTCCTCCACCCCTTCTCTTCCATCTTAATTAATGACATTCATATGGCCCTTTAGAGTGTACAAAATACTTTCTCTCACTTGCCCTCCAACAAGTCTGCAAGATAAGAAGCACAAGGCAGAGAGAGGAATATAGAGACTTTTCGATTAGAATAACGTTGAGTAAAAGGAGGCTGAAGACAAATCTACCTGCTTTAGGTTCTGTAAGTTAACACATAAAAACACCACTCAAGTTTTTCAGGGAGACTCACAATGGGGGAAAATCTCTAGTTCTTTTCTCCACTTTCTGGGAACCAGTTGAATATAGCCAAGCTAAGCGGCCCCATAAGCATCCAACCTACTTTCTGAGTTCAAATCCAGCCTGAGACATTTACTAGCTGCGTGACCCTAGGCAAGTCACTTAATCCTGTTTGCCTCAGTTTCCTCATCTGCAAAATAAACCAGGAGGAAAAATAACAAGCCACTCCATTATTTTTGCCAAGAAAAATGAAAGGCTTTGAATAGAATTAAAAACTCTTGGGACCCATGAACGAACTTTTTTAAACCTTTTTAATAACTATTTCACTATATGCTGGTTTTCTTTATAATCTTGTATATTTATTTTATGAATTTAAGACATGATTCTGAGAAAGGGTCTATAGGCTTCCCCAGATCACCAAGGGATGGGAAGTCCATTTGTGACATCAGAAAGGTTAAGAACCCCAGTATTAGCTCTAGATCTTTAATGCCTAAAGTTCTTTTTAACTCCAGTATCTTCTGGGGCTTAACTAAATACAACTAATTTATAGTTGGAGAGCTTGTCTCCAAATATCAGCTGTTCTACGTACTCCCCCTTGGATAAATTTGGATAAGACACCACTCTTTTTTTGGTGTTAATTTCCTTATCTATAAAATGAAGGGGCTTATGGGTAAGCTATATTGCAAGGGGGAATCACTCTCAGTCTCAGGAATTTCCCACTCCACTGGATGAGATAATAGGGATTGGGCCAAAATTTGGAGATAAATTAAGACACACCCTCTAATCTCATTATGTTGACTGCTGAATTCCTCAGCCTGAGAGAGACTCCCTCTAATTCTAAGATCTCTTACATCCCTAAATCCTATAATTCCAGATGTCACCAATTTCCCCCTAAAGCCAGATCAGGATCCAAGAGCAGCTGCTTCTTTCATTTCAGAATCAGTAGAAAAAAACAATAGATTCAAAGTCACCCCTTGGACTGATCCACTTTTCTAGCCTTATTAAAGATTAAGATTACAAATTGCAGAAGAGGTATTAATCTGGGCTGGTAGAAAGGGTTTCCTCCTCTGGAAATTCCCTCTCTTGATGATGTTTCAGTCCCCATTCTTATCCAGGACTGAAAAATGCCGGGAATGAGGGAAGGTAAAGAACATTGTAGAGGAAAATGCCCGGAATGGAGGGGATAAAGTAAAGAATGCTTGGAGCCTGAGAAAAAAGCCTCCCTCAAGATAGGAGTTCTCGGGATGAAAGGTTGAATCCTCTAGAGCTGGATGACAGGCTGGAGAGAAGATGGCACACACATTACGGTCCAGCCACTCTGGCCTTCTCACTATTTTCCATCTGTCTAGGACAGCTTGAGGGCCTGACTCTGAGCCATTCAGCCAGTCCATATTGAAGGCTAAACTTGACCTTTTCCTGGTTCTTTTGCTATATAATACCATACTGCTTATATTGCCAATTCTCACTTAAATAAGTAATTTTTACATAATGTGAATTTACTGGAGGGAAGGCAGGTGGACAGTGCCAAGGCCTAACTTGAATAGAGAGCAAGGACACATGGGAAGGGAGGGAGAAAGAGAGATCCATGGGGGCTGAAGAATACACTAAGTCTCAAGCCAAGCCCCTCATTCTGTGGTTCCCTCTACTTGGGTTTCTTTATTGACTTTCTATTTTGTTTTGGTTTTTTTTTGGGGGGGAGGGGAGTTTCACAAGGGGCAGCAGCAGAGAAAAAATACAATACTGAACAGTAATGTTAATTTTTTTTCCTTTCATGGAATATAATTTTTTTTAGAATTCTTTACATAAAATCAAATTTGCATAATGTGAATTTACATAAAGCAAGAATTGTCTGTGTATGAAAGAGCTATATTTAAAAAGCAACAACAGCATATAAAAATACAAAGTAATAAGAGGGATGGGACCAGTTGGGGGTGAGTACCTATTTTTTTTTTTTCCCCTGAGACTGGGGTTAAGTGACTTGCCCAGGGTCACTCAGCTAGGAAGTGTTAAGTGTGGTGAGTACCTATTAACTGGGGGAGTTGAGGAGTAGCCCTGACCCTTAAAGGGAACTAAAGGTTTGAAGAGGTGGAGGTGAAAAGGTTATTAATGTGTGGTACAGAAATGGTGAGGGGTCACATTTAATAACAAAAGCTGGAGAGAGCTCTAGAAAAAAACCAAAGTTTTTTCTACATTCTTGAAAGATCTCACCTCATCTCATTGATTAATAAGCCAGGATGGGTGGGATCCTGGAGTCTACACCATTAGGAGGATCAGTTGAAGGAACTGGGCGTTTTTAGCTCTAGGAAGAAGGTGGGCAGGGGAACTTGAGTGAGGTATTTCCATGGGGTCAGAGATCTGTAAAGTAGAACACAATGACTTAGGGGAGTGGTGGGCAAGGAAGAGGGAATGATGTGGAGAGCTAATGGGATTGCTAATTGGGACTCTTATTCTCTTGACTTGAGAATAGATCTCAGAGCCAAGGATGCTCTAGTCTGTGTGTTGTGGAAGGGCATTAGTCTGGGATTCTTAGTCTTTTTTGTGCCTTCAAACCCTCTGACAGTCTGGTGAAGTCAATGGATTCCTTCTTGGAAGGTTTCTAAATGCATCCAATAAAAGTTACCCTGATCTAGCTGAAATCCCGTCCAAATCACAAAATGAGTTCAAATTCAGTTGGTTGTTTTCCCATCTTACAACAGAGTGATGGGTTCGAAAAGTCTTAACCAAGTCTCTTGGTCACCCTGGCTCTCAGTTCTCCTTCTATAACATGGCATTTCGCTAAATGATCTCCAAGGTCTCCTCCAGAAATAAATCTGTTTCTGGTAAGAAGCAGATATTTGGTTTCCAACACTTTCCAATAGACTTGTTGAGAATTATCAATCCCTGAACAGTCCCAGGTGCTGAGATTTTCAAACTGAGTATAAATATAAACAGAATTTTTATAACCCCAACCTCTCTGGTGAGGGAGGGGCTGGAAATCCTGGCCCAGTAGGACAATAGACTAGGTTCTCTGGTCCTGGGTGGGGTGCTCCAAGCTAATCACCAAACATTTCCTGCTCTTACGTAGCCCACAATCTTGTTGGACAGAATTCCCAAGAAATAACAATTGGTTATATTCTGAGCTGGAAAGAATTATAGAAAAGACCTGATACCTAAGAAGAGCTTTTCATTTTACAGAAAAGGACACTAATCCCAGAGAAAAAAAGATTCTGACTCTCCATGACCATGATCCCATTTGGGATTTTCTTGGTTGGGATACTGGAGTAGTTTGCTGTTTCCTTCTGTTTGGGAAACTGAGGCAAACAGAGTGAAGTGACTTGTCTAGAACTGACACCTAATAAGAGCCTTTTATTTTACAGAAAAGGACACTGATTAAGGAGAAAGGAAGTTCTGACTCTCCATGACCCCATTTGGGATTTTCTTGTCTAGAACTGATACCTAAGAAGAGCTTTTCATTTTACAGAAAAGGACACTAATCCCAGAGGGAAGTTCTGACTCTCCATGACCGCATTTGGGATTTTCTTGGCTGGGATACTGGAGTAAGTTTGCTGTTTCCTTCTCCTGCTCGTTGACAGATAGGGAAACTGAGGCAAACAGAGTGAAGTGACTTGCCTAGGGTCACAATGCTGGGAAGTGTCTGAGGTCAGATTTGAACTCATAAATTGTCCTGACCCAGTACTCTATCCAATGCAGCATGACTTCGATTCCTTTCTAAAAGGAAAGGAAAGGTTTCAAATTCAGTCAATAAACATTTATTAAGCCCCAATACCATCAATTACAAGCTAATCAGGGTGACAAACTTGCAAACAAATATGTAAAAATAACTTATTACCCAGACATTGGAGATTCAAGAGAAATCCAAAAACAATTCCAGCTCTCTGGGAATTCACAATTCACAAAAAATAATAAGCAAACAACTATATACAAATAGGATAAATTGGAACTAATTAAGAAAGGAAAAACCCTAGAATTAAGAGGAGTTAGGCTCTGTACAGAAGACAAGATTTTCACTGAAAGGAAGCTGGAGCCCAGGGAAGGGGCTGAGATGAGACGCGGAGACAGCCAGAGAAGCTTGTTGCCCTGATATGTGATACAAAGGGCTGGTTTGAACCCAATTTCTATCACACTGGTTTCCAGTTTCCCCCACAGGATCTTTTGCTTTGGGTTTTGTTTTTTTTTTGTCAAATAGTGAGTCCTTAACCCAGTAATTAGAATCTTTCATATCATCAAACACAACCTATTTCCAATTCCATTTTTAAACCAATACCAATTTTTTTTTTTTTTTTTTTTGGCTGCACAGTTAGGGTTAAGTGACTTGTCACACAGCCAGAAAGTGTCTGAGATGGGATTTGAACTCAGGTCCTCCTGACTCTCTACCCACTGTGCCACTTAATCACCCCCAAATCATTTTTTTAATGTTTACTACTTTGTAGAACAAATTGAGATCTGGTCCTGCTATGTGCATCTTTTGAATTTACTCATCAGTCAGTGTACATGTTGAATACCCATAAGACCATGTAAGCAAGGACTATGGCCTTTTTGCCTTTATATCACTGACTTTCAACATAGTACTGCTATAATAGGCACCTGATGATTGAGCGCTTATTTGAAATCAGTCCACAAGTATTTACTAAACACCTACTCTGTGCCAGACACTGTGTGGGGGGCTAAAAAGAGAGGCAAACGAAAATTCCTCCTCTTGGGGAGCTCACAAACGAATTAGGGAGACAACTTTCAAACATGTATGTACAAATAATAGATATTTATATATATTAATTAATTATTATTTAATTTTAATTATAATAATTATTTATTATTTATTTCTTTTCCTTGCCTTCTGTAATTCCTCTAGTACACCTCTCTATCCCACACGTCCTAGTCGCCCCAGTAGGGCCCCTAAAATGCCCTCATTCCCAAGGGAAGGCCTTGCTGAAGGTCACTGAAGGAAACAATTGGATGAGGACTCTATTATCATTAATTAATTAATTATTATAATGGTTATTATTAATTAATGTTAATTAATATTATGAATAATAGATATTATATAAGTAGAAATGATCCCCTAGAAGTAAGAGGGATTGAGAATGGCTTCCTGTAAGATGAGGAAAGGATGGGGAATGGTTAGTGAAAGTGTGCAGACCCTAGAGATGGAGCTCATTGTTCCTCGTGGAAAAGCAAAGAAAATAATATCATTAGATCAAAGAATATTCGAGAATGAATATGGTGGAAATTCTGGTCTTGGAAATCAGATTTTTAATTCAGGGATTTTGAATGAAAATCCATAATTCAGCCTGCTAAAACAGGAAGCCGCCTTGCTCAAAGATGTGTGCTAGAAATGAGAATTTTTGTTTCTGATTAAACAAAAACATCCCCCTTTTTTTTTTTTAAATAATTGTCATATTTAAGGGGCTCTCTTCAACAATGAGATGATTCAAACCAGCTTCAATTCTTCAGTGATGAAGAGAACCATCTACATCCACAGAGAGGACTGTGGGAACGGTGTGGAGCACAAGATAGCATCTTCACTTTTTCTGTTGATGTTTGCTTGCACTTTATTTTCTTAGGTTTTTTTCCTCCTTTACCCAATTTTGTGTGTGTGTGTGTGTGTGTGTGTGTGTGTGCAACAAGATAACTATATAAATATGTATATATAGATATTGGATTTAACATATATTTTAACATATTGAACATGTCTTGGCTAGGGGGAGGGAGTGGGGGGAAGGACGGAAAAAGTTGAAACAAAGTTTTGCAAGGGTCAATGCTGAAAAATTACCCCTGCATATGTTTTGTAAATAAAAAGCTTTAATAAAATTTAAAATAGACATAAAATTGTCATATGTATTAACTTATCAACATCCTGGGTCCTGTTACTTACCGAATCTCAGATGGCCACCTCCTAACGTCCAGGTAATTTAGAGCCTTCCCTCCGGGAGAAGAAACTGAGGAAAAAGTGGGCCCATCTCACCCTCCTCGCCGGGGCTCAGGCCATTGGTTGGTGGCGTAGGGGGGTCTCTGGCCTGCCATAGGCAGATGATTTCTCAGAAGTGCTTGGGCCACATTTAGGCAGCCCCACAGCAAGCTGGGAAAGTTTAGCCCAAGCCAAGGCTGGGCTAGAGGCCAAGATCAGAGGAAGAAAGAGCCTCTCAGATAGGTCCTCCCTGGGGTTACTGGCCTGAGGGATGTGTCGCAAGGTTCCCCATAACAGAAGGCCCCTGACCCTGAGAGTTGTACAGGCTACATTTAAATTCACAGAATGTCAAAACAAAGAGGCGCTTTAGCATCTAGAACATAAATTGTCCCGACGGAAAGGGAATTATTAAAAAAAATGTTAGAACTCAAAGAAATCTTAGAATATCGAAAATAGAATATCAAAACTGGAAGGACATTGGAACACGGAATAGCAGAGTTGGAAAAAGAATACAGGAAACAGAAAACAGCTCTCAGGGCTGGAAGAGGTCTTGGAATATAGAAGAAATGGGCTGAATTTTAAAACACAAATGTCCGAGCTGGAAGGGGCTCTAGAATAGTGTCCACTGGGAGGGGTCTTAGAACATGGAATGTTGGTGGGGGGAAGGGAAGGCCGAGCAGTGGAAACCCAGTTTTCCATTGCCCTTCTCCTTGTGGCCAGGGTGCAGCGGGTGCTGTTCCTTGCTGGTTGCCTATCTCGTGGAATCTGTTTCCCATAAGTCTGTGAGGATGCAGGATGGACAAGCCCCGCCTCCAAGTCCGAAGGGATGCAGGTGTTGCAGCTGTTTCTTGTATGTTACCGCATGGTGATGGAAAGCCTTTTCATTGGCTGCTGAGTCAGGATTGTGGGTATATAGAAAAGGCATAAACAGAAGGAAGTTTTCTCTCTTCCTTATGGCTTTCCACCCAGGAGGAAGAAAGACTGTAAACCTCCCGGTGTGGGCGTCCCTTCCACACCTGCTCACCATATGCCCCTGAAGACTTAGAATTTGTATTTTTCCTTTTAAAAACATTATTTAAAGGGGTTCGAGGCCGTTGGGGTGAAGTCGCTTGCCCAGAGTCCACCCCGCTAGGAAGTGCTAAGGATCCGAGGCTGGATTTTCTTGTCTCACCTTCGCTTAGCTGGAGGCAGCTGGACTCAGGACTGAGGAAGAAGGCAGCAAGTTCAAATCCAGCCTCAGAGCCAGCGTAATCTCTTCCTTACTCCGCTTCTGGCCAGGTTTCTTCAGCTGTAAAATGGGGAGAGCGGCCCCTGCTTCCTGGGGTGGGGAGGAGCCGAGCTGGGGTTGGGAGGATGAGCCAGGAGCCAGTGTCGGGGTCATTGAGCTCCCCTCCTCCCCTCCATTTGCTTTCCTCCCTCTTTGGGGCAAGAACTGTCTTTCTTTTCACTAATTGTATCTCCGGCAGGTTCTTAAGAAATGTTTTTCTGGATTGGACTTAGACCCCAGAACGTCAGGACTGGAAGAATTTAGCAAATGATGGCGTTGGGATGAAATAATAAATAGAAAGTGTTTTTGTAAAAACCCACAAAGCACCGCAGCCCGGTGAGTTATGGGTAACGGGGATAATAGACGTTGGGGCTGAGGTATGAATCCAGGTCCTAAAGTTCATGGGAAACGGGGGAATTGCATTGGCTGAGCTTCCAAATCCCCCGGCTCTCGGCCCCCAGAATTCCCGTCCAATTGTTGGAGGCCTCCCCTTGGGAATGAGGCCATTTGGGGCCCTGTTGGGGCGGCTTGGGCCTGGGGGGCAGGGAGCTGTACCAGAGGAATTGCAGGAGGCTTTCCTTGGCAAGGGAAATAAAAGCGCCGAGTGATTCCAGCCCAGCTTCCAGGCAGGAAGGAGGACTCCAGGATGAATGGGTGCAGAGCCCTTTGGAGACATCAGGGAATATAAACACGGGCATAATTAGAACCCGTGTGGAGAGCCTATTAAAATAGACTTTATCATTGTGAACACAGCTGTTCTCTCAGGCTGCTTCCTGGTTAGAGCATCTTGGCTCGCTCTCTCTTGGGAGAAGAGATTATGCAGCTGGAAAACCTACCCACGGCGAGGGGGGGGGGCAAGGAGGGAGGGGGGATAAGGAGGGAGCTGGAGGGGACAAGGAGGGAAGGGGGGGACAAGGAGGGAGGGGGGGAATAAGGAGGGAGCTGGGGGGACAAGGAGGGAGGGGGGGAATAAGGAGGGAGCTGGGGGGACAAGGAGGGAGCTGGGGGGGACAAGGAGGGAGCTGGGGGGGATAAGGAGGAGCTGGGGGAGACAAGGAGGGAGGTGGGGGGGGACAAGGAGGGAGCTGGGGGAGACAAGGAGGGAAGGGGGGGACAAGGAGGAGCTGGTGGGGGGACAAGGAGGGAGGTAAGATCATAGGACTTTGGCAAGCCCACACCTTTTTTGACAGATTAGGAAACTGAGGCTCGGAGGGGAAAGGGAGAGTAGGAAGCAGTGAGCGCGGCACGGGGGCTTGGCATATGTAATCCGGACGGGGATGGAGGAGGTCAGGAGGAAGCCCCGGGGGCTCCTGGAAACACTGGGGAAGGAGCTGAGCGCGACTGGCCGAGGAGATCGCTGGGGATGGGGAGCAGGGGCTCTGCAGTCGGAGCAGAGTCGGCCGTTCTGTTTGCCCCCCGGGACAGAGCTCCGCCCGCAGCTCAGGGCCCTCCCCCCCCTCCCCCCCGCAGCGGGACAGAGATGGGCCCGCGCCCCCGGGAATCTGGAAGCAGAGGCGGGAACCCCCCGGGGGACACGGGGGAAAGGGTGGCGGGGCGTGTGGCTGTCGAGGCGAAGAGGACGGTGGGATGGTGTCAAAGGCAGCGGGGGCGGACGGGGGACGTGGCCGTTACAAAGGGCCCAGGTTGGGGGGCGGTGGGAGGAGAGGCGGGACTTCGGGGAAGAGCCGTGGCTCCTCGCGGCCGCGGCCCCCCAAGCTTAGCTTAGAAAGTCAGAGGCGGCGGCCACAAGCGGAGGTTCCAGTCCTGCCTCAGACGTTGCTGGCGAGTGACCCTGAGCACCGCTGGGCCGGCCCTGGGCGCCGCCCGCCCTTCTCTCCCCGTACCTCTCTCCTCTGGAGCCGGGCACCCAGCAGGTGCCCGCCCCGCGCCAGTGCCGAGGTTCAGGGCCCAGCCGCTTCGGAAAGTGGGGGAGGGGAGATGTCCGGGGCGGCCCCCTCCGCCCCTTCCGTCTCACCCTCTCCCTGCCCAGATTGTGACCAAGGTCTCCGCGGGTGGCGCGCCGGCCCGAGCGCCACCCTTAAAACATCCATCACCCCCTTTGTGGGGCCTTAGCCCCGCCATTCTGTAAGGGAGAATCAGAGCCTGAGGCCCCAGGGCTCTCCGGGGCTCCTCCTGGGGGCGGGCGCGCTGTGCCCGCTGCCCAGGGCCGGATGGCGAGGGGCAACGGTCTGGCAAAGTGAAGGCGCCTGCGGGGCGAGTGCGGGAGGCCCCTCCTGGAGCCAGGAAGCTGAGCTAACAGGGAATGGCCTGGGGGGGGGGGGCATGAGAACTGGAAGGGACCCTCCACAGGCTCCAGAGCCAGCCCCGCCCTTCTACACTGGCCACCACCTGGTGGCCCGGGACGGGCTTCAGGGTCTACCCAACCATGACCTCGCCCAGCCGGGACCTCGCCCAGCCGGGACCTCGCCCAGCCGGGACCTCCACCCGCCCTCCCAAGGACAGCTCTCACTGGCCGTCAGATCCCAGCTCAATGGCCAGCGGCCCAGTGCCCCGAGACCCCAGGGGTGCGGACCCGGGGCGACATCAACCGACTTCTAAGGCAGCTGTCCGCCTGGGGGGTCCCCGTGCCGAGTCACCGGAGGCTCAGGCCCCGCAGCCCGGCCCCCCGCAGCCCGACCACCCCACGCAGCTCTCGGATGCAGCCGCGTCCCAGCCCGGGCTCAGGGGCCTCAGCCCCCTTCTCCAGGTCTGCCCCGTACTCCGCCGCTGTTCGCCCCCGCTGGAAGCTCTGTGCGGGCAAGGCCGTACCCCCGGTGGGTGCTTAATGATCACTGACCCGAAGCCCTCGCGGGGGGGAGGGGGGGGTCGCGGACACACACACTGCGGGGCCTACATCACCAATCCCCAAAAAAACTTTATTGTGTTGAATGACAAAGCGTCCTTGGTCTGCACAGGCTCTTGGGGTGGGGGAGGGGGGCGGCCCACCACCCATTACAAAAAATCCGAGGCTTTTATCAAAATGCTATAAAGTGGTATCAAAAGAAAACCCAAAGGTGGGCGGGGCGGGGAGAACGGGGAGGGGGCCTGAGGGAGGGCGGGACCAACACCGGCAACCACAGACAGCATCCCGGGGTGGGGGGTGGGGGTACAAAGTGCATAAATGTGCCAGGGGGGCGGGGTCGCAGCCCTCCTCGGGCCGGAGCCTCGCAGGCCTGGGCCCCTTCAGAGGATGCACAGGAACCACCTGTGAGGGAAAGAGCGAGACCCTCATTAGCGGGGCAGGGGCCCCCCACCCCGCCGGGGCCCCTCCCACTCCCGGGGCGTGCCCCTGGCCCAGAGTGCTCTGGGGACGGCAGCAGCCTGGGCCACTGAAGACGGCCCCCCACTAAGGTGCCCAAGGAGCGGTGATTTCCTCAGGGTGAGGAGACCCCGGCAAGTCCCAGCTCCATGTGGGAGGGCCGAGGGGTGGCTGTGAGGCCCTGGTGGAGGCCGAGGCCCCGGGGGCAGTGGCGCGGAGCCCGCTCACCTCTGAAGCGTCACCTCACACCCGCTTCTTTTTCAGCTTCAATGCCTGTAGCCAGTTGGGGGATGACCCTTCGGACCTAGAGGGCAGAGAGAGAGTGAGCCCCCGCCTGGGGGAGCCCGTGGGGTGGGGGGAGGGACCCCGGGCTGACGGCAGCCGCGTGGGTGGGGGGAGAGGATGCTCGGAGAGAGCCCAAGCATGAGGCGCCAGAGCGGCAAGCGCGCCACTCAGAGTCGTGGGAATCAATCCGAATCAGAACAGCGGGATTTCCCAAGTGGCCGCCCGCCGCTCCCGGGGATCCCTCCGTCCGGTCCCGCGCCTGCTTTAATCTGGGCCCCACAGCATGACTCTCGCGGCCCGGCTCCCGTCCACCTACCCTGAGGATTTCTCTGGCTTGGGAGGTAACGCGAGGGGCTTCCCCAGGCCGGGGACCTTGCAGGACTTGGAGCGCTGGACGGCAGACTCCTTCTGGGCCGACTTGCTCTCCACCTGCTCCCCTTCCTCGGCTGAGCGGTTTCGGGGACGCAGCTTGGCCTGTGTTTCAAAAGACCAAGTCACAGGGGGAAAGGGAGAGGGGGCAGGGCGGGCAGATGGCTCTGCGGGCCCAGACGTCGGGTCAGACCCACGCGTGAGCGGGAGACAGAAGAGGCTGAATGAAATGGTCCGGCTCCAGATCCTGCTCTGGACGGGGAGTAGCTGCGTGAGCTGGGCCCAGCTACTGGGAAGCATCAACTGATCATCCCGCCCCTGCCCTGTCTAGGCCTGTGGTCCCGTGCCCAGCCTCTCCCCCTGACCGCCTCCGCACTCTGGCCCTGCCTCCAGCCTCCCCCCCTGCCCATCTCCCCACTCTGGCCCTGCCTGGGGGCTGCGGGTACCTTGAGAGCGGAGGGGCTCAGGCCAGGGAACAGATTGACTTTCAGGCCCTTGGTGCCCAGGGACATCCGCGTGCGGCGGCTCTGAGGCTCCTCCACCACCTCGTCATCTGAAGACGGCACCCGAGATGCCCGTGGCTCTGCAGGACGGTGAGGAAGGGGAAGGGTGCTGAGCACCGGACAGCGGGCCCCAGCTCTGCCCCACGGCACCCTTAGCACCTGCCCCCCATGCCCAGTCCTATGCATAAATCCTCCCCTGCACCAGGGTCCTGGGAGAAGCGGCCGTGCGGCCCAATGGCTCGACCTCTCTGGGGCTGCTGCTTTACTCACCAAGTGAGCTAAGGTTTTCTGAGCAAGTCGCTTTGTCAGCTGGGGGGTCCTGATCCCTGCAGCGAGCCCCACTTCAAGCACTATACAAGGGGGACGATGACATCCCAGGCTGTGCCTCGGCAATCCCGCCCCCAGTCTGGCTCCTACCTGTGGAATCTTGGAAGATCCAGGAGTCGTTATCGGCCTCCGAGAGCCCCAGGGTCCCCCCCGGGCGGATGGCTGGGGCTCGGTGTCCGCGCTTGCGGCCCAGATTGGCACGGCAGCGATACATGGCACTGTCTAGGACTTCTGTGTCCTAGAAGCAAACAAGGGCACCTGAAGCTGCCTCGGTCCACCATCAGACCCCAGCCTCCTGTCTCCTATCTGCAGCTGTGATGTCTGCTCCCAGCGACCTCCGGCCCTACCCACAGAGACCCTGGAGTACCCCGGAAAGCAGCAACGGGGGAAGGACCCCGAACCTCCTGCGTCCGTGCTGTAGGGGAGAGGGCCTAGATCTGCAATTGGGGCTCCCCACTGCTTTTGTGACTCAGTCTCTTCTGCTGTAAAAGGAGAGCTCTGACGAGACGCTTCCAGTCCTTAAGCCCTTGGCCTCTGGTGAAGGCCTTCTGCCTCCCTGAAAGCCGGCCCATCCGCCAGGCTCTGCCCACCACCAAGGCCACAAGAGCAGCCACGTGCCGGGCCCCGAGGAGCCCGAAAGACACTCAGGGTGGGCTTAGCGCGGCACGCTGCCTCCAGCCCCAGTACTAGAACCTGTCTACCTAGAAAGCCCACCCCGACTGCCCTCTACTAACCTCTATAAAGGAAAAGTCCTGGCTGGACAAGTTGGCAGGAGGCCCTGGGAGCAGGCTGGGCGCAGCGGGGCCGTCTCCCCGGGAGGCCCAGCCGCCATCCACCTCCTCTGCCCGGCTGGCCTCGCCGTCGGGCTGGGGCCGGCAGGAAGGCAGAGGGTCCCCTCTGAGCTCTGGCTCCTCCTCCTCCTCCTCATCTGCCCCCGTTTGCTCTTCCTCATCCTCTTCCGGCTGGGCCCCGGGGCCCGAGGCCGCCTTCTCTCGGCTGGCAGATGCTCTCGAGTTGCTGGCGGCCAGCATGTCCTGCAGGAGGCCCTGAGAGCCAGAAGGCGGAGACCGGGCCAGGCACCCGCTGGAGCTGTGGGCGAAGGGGGTTACAAGAGGATTCAGGAACAGCCGCAGGAGGGCCCACCTGGCCCGTCCCATGCTGACTTCGCTCCTCCAGTCTCCTTCCGATCCCCCCGAGAGCCCTAGAATCTTTCGGCATCAACCCGTGGAGATACAGTGAGGCCCTGACAAGGAAGAGGGCGCAGGTGGAGTGTGGATCCGCGTCCTGCTCCGTGCCCCTGGCCGGAGTGGCTGCCAAACGCGCCCGAGAACTCTCAAAGGCAAGCCTGGTCACCTCCTTAAGGGACTTGGCTCGGGGGCTCGCCGCTGTTCGGGGCGCTGGAAGATCTGAGTTCCAATGCTGCCTGTCACCTGGGACCTTTCCAGGGCTCATCCAGGAAGTGAGGGCGAGGAGTGGATGGCCCCCAGGGGCCTTGCCACAATCCATTCAGATCACACTGATTTCCATTCTGGGCACACACATGCACCACGGTACACACCAGCTTACACACACGTGCACCACACAGGCTCACACACACGTGCACCAGCTCACACGCACGTGCACCACACAGGCTCACACACATGTGCACCAGCTCACATGCATGTACACCACACCGGCTCACACACACATGCACCAGTTCACATGTATGTGCACCAGCTCATACACACACATGTGCACCACACCGGCTCACATGCACATGTACCAGCTCACACACATGTGCAGTGTACCACACCAGCTCTCTCTCTCACACACATGCACCACACCCACTCACATGCACATGCACCAGCTTACACACACATGCACCAGCTCACATGCACATGCACAACAGGTGCACACTAGCTTACATGCACACCCAACAGCTCACATGTACGTGCACCACAAGCACGAACCAGCTCATGCGCGCACACACACTAGCTCACACGCACGTGCACTTGCAGATATGCACCAGGTCACATGCATGTGCACTACAGGCACGCACCAGCTCACACACACAGCGAGTCCCCTTCCAGACCTGGAAACAGCAGGATGGACACGGGCCAACAAGCACCAGAAGAAGGGGCCGGCAGAGGCCACGTGGGCCTTTCCCAAAGCCAGGGAAGGAAATGATGAAAGAAGAAATAGAAGCTGAAGCCTGAGCCGAGGGCGTCACCAACGGGCACTAGAGGCAGGCCCGAGGGCCGTGCCCTGGGCCCAGGCTATGTCCCGGGTTCTCTGGGGAGAATCAAACAGATGGGATGAAAAGTCCAAGAAAGGTGAACTTCTGCGGGCAGATGTCAAGGAGGCCGGCCCCATAGAGGAACGAGAAATCCGAGGCCCACTGAGGTGCCTCCCATCCCCTGCTTCCTATACCCTCGGGCCTGAGAAGAGGAATGGGCGCCCTTGAACAGGCAACCCAAACCTGCCCTCTGCTCTGGAGGTGTTGTGGGAAGAGGCACGGTGGGCTTAGCTTCTGGAGCAAGCTGCTCCTCCTTTCCGAGCTAACTTTCATCCTCTAGAACATGAGGGATTAGGACTCAATGGTTTCTATAAAACCCTAGGGATCTAACAGCCAGTGTGGCTATGGAAAGTAGCTGGCAAATAATAAAGCAGAATAAACACAAAACCTAAGGACCTGCAAAGCACCCTGCAAATATTATCTCATTTGCTCCTCAATACTTAAATAGGTATAATACTAAATAAGGTGCTATCATTAAACCCATTTTGCGGATGAGGGGAATGGCTCATCCAAAAAGCATCAGAGGCAGGTCGTGACTCCCGATGTCAAGCCCAGCACTCTCTGCTATGGCCACCGATGCCATCAAGGGCAGTCTCACCACGTGGAGCACGAGGGAACTTAAGACCCAGAACAGAGCGATCCCAACACCAAAGAGCTGATCCAGAACACAATCCCCGATTCCCGAGTCAGAGCTCTGGATGGACTCGGGGAGCTTTGGGGCCCCCAAGAGATGCCAAGGAGGCTTCACCCGGCTCAGAGGGCAGATGTCGGAGAACCACAGACAGCCAGTGGACACCAGCACCAGCCTGGAGTCTCGACCAGGGCTCCCGCGTCCTGCCTTTGGGACCTGGAACAAGTGACTCATTTTCCCCAACTGCAAAAGGAAGTTGGACAACGTGGCCACTGAGGCCCCTTTCAGTTCAAAATCGAGGCTGGACCTGAGACCCCATCTTCGGGCTCTCAGGAGTGGGACAGCAGGGCCCCGGGGACTGGGGGTGGGGGCCAACAGGCCGGAGGCCACAAGCACCAGCCCCCAAACGAATGCTGAAGGGGATGTAGAACATTTCAAAATATTTAACATGTATTAGACTACCTGCCATGTAGGGGAAGAGGGTGGGGGAAAGGAGGAGAAAAGTTGAAACGGAAGGCTTAGCAAGGGTCAATGTTGAAAAATTACCCATGCATCTGTTTTGTCAATAAAAAGCTATTATAGAAAAAAAGCAAAGGGGATGTCAGAGGAACTGGGCCAGCCACTCTGGAGAGCAGCGTGGAAGCGTGCCCAAAGGACCATCAAACGTCTCTGCCGGGTCTGCGTCCCAACGAGAAAAGGAAAGAGAAAAGGCTCAAACTATATAACGTTTACAGCAGCTCTTTTGTGGTGGTAAAGAATTAGAAATCAGAGAGACATCTATCGACTGGAGAACCGCCGAACAATGTGATGGAACATCATTGGGCCGTAAGAAGTGATGAGTAGGATGGTTTCAGAAAAACCTGGGAAGACACATCAGTGATGCAAAGTGCAATAAGCAGAACTCGGAGAATAGTGAACACGCTAAGAGCCATGTCACAAGGATGATCTACTGTGGCTAGACTGATCAATCCCACGCCCCCCGGCTCGTCCAAAGCGCTCGGGAGCAGTGCGGTCTACGCGCCTCCAGAGAGAAGCGATGAACTCTGATACAGCTGGAAGCTTATTTTTTCCACTTTCTTTGTTTTTCTTTTTTGTAACATTTCTAATATGGAAAATGTTTTGTGTGCTTTTATATGCTCAATTGACAGCATGTTACTTGTTTTCTCAATGAGTAGGTGAGAAACTGGAAGAAGGAAGGGAATTTAGAGTCAACATTTTTAAATATAAATGTTTAAATAAAAATAAATCATTTTGTTTTTTTTCAAAAAGTACCAATCGACAGGGTGACCGTGGGCAAGCTAGTCCCCATTTCTGAGCCTGCTCATCCATCAAGCTGCCATGGGGGCAGGCAAAGGGCAGGAGTGGGGCAGGGGAGAACTTTGGGAAGGGGAATTGTCATGAGACAGTCTTGATTTTTTTTTTATCTCTTACATTACATTCTAAAGTCTCTCCCAGTTCAGCCTACCAACGCGCAATTATTAAGTCCTTACTATGTGCCCTGGCACTGAATTAAACATTAGAAATGCAGAGGAAGATAAATACAGCCAAGGAAATAACATTCCAATGAGGAAGACAATATATAAATGACTAGGGGCACGCAGATATAGATGGAGCGGATGGAAGGCTGTTTGAGAGAGGAAGACCGGGAGATAGTAAAAGGGAGAGGGAAGGAGGAGGGAAGGAAAGGAATGAAAGGAGGAAGGGAGAGAGAGAAGGATGGAAGGGAAGGAGGAAGCCGGGGGCTGGGAGGTGGGCCATGTGCTCCTTCTGCACGGGTCAGAATCTTCCTCCTGCTCTGACGGTGTCTGCACTGAGCAGACTTAGCCCTCCTTAGTCTCTGTTGGGAAGATTGGCCCCTAAGCCAAAGAGAGCCCAAAAAGACACCCGTATGACTCTTTAAAAGCAGCCCCCTGCCAAAACATAGGCATTTAGGGAAACGAAATGAGCGATCCGCTTCTTAGCTCCTCCCTGTCCAAATGGGCTCTCCACTGGGTTCCCTTCCACAAGGAAATGCTTCGCTGCAAAAAGCAAGAGAGCCTGGAACTGTCACCCTGAGGACCAGCAGCTCTGGATTTCGGAGCCCCTGACGTTTCCCACCCAGGACGTCCCGGCCAAGTACCTTCTTCTCTCCTGGCCCTAGTTTCTATGGGAAAGGGTGAAGCAGATGGCGTCTTGGGCCCCTCCCCCCAGAGATCCGTGATCCTCTAAAGCCCAAGCTGTGGCTGATCCTGCTGAACATCAGCAAAGGCAGGCGATCTGCGAAGTCTGAGCAGAGGCCGCAGAGATCTGGCTCAGGACCGGCTGCTGGGAGCAGCCCGGCCCCTTTCTGGAGTCACAAGCCTGTCATTCCACTCGGCCCTCCTCCATTAGAGCATAAGCTCCCTGAAGGCAGGCACTGAGATCCCTGGCACTACTGCATCTGTTGGGTTGTTTTCATGGCCCCATTTGGGAGTTTCCTGTTCTGGGTCACTTTGAGGAAACTGAGGCACACAAAACCAAGTGACTTGTTCAGGGTCATACAGCTAGGAAGTGGCTGAGGCCGTAGTTACGCTCCAGGCCCAGCATTATATCCACTAGACCAGGACTTCTTAAACTTTTTCCACTTGGGCCCCCTTTTCACCCAGGAGATTTTTGTGTGACCCCGGGCATATAGATATATAAAATAGGTATACAAATCAAAGGTTTACTGATCATAAATCATAATTTTACAACTCCCCCCCATTCAGTTATAACCTTCATATGGGGTCGTGACCCACAGTTTGAGCAGCTTTGCTATTCCCTGGTATACAGTAAATGCATAATAAGTGCTTGTTGCCTTGACGTGCCTCAAGCCTGACCTGTGCAAGGCTAAAAAGAACAAAAACAAGGAGGCCTCCTCTCCCCTCTCTCTTTGGAGACGCCTTCGAGCCACCCATTTAAACCCTCTCCTTTTCTTTCCACAGATGAGAAGCCTGAGGCCCAGGGAATGGCCTGACTTGCCCAGTATCCCTCAGCTATGAGGTGAATAAATCAGGACCAAAGTCGAGATTCCTCGGTCAAACTCTTCTGAAAGTACATTCGAACACCTCGAGTTTCTTTTTCTGTTTGTTTTTTTTTTAAAAAGACTTAACATTGTTTGTTAAAAGGCATGAATCATTAGGACCAGCAGCTACTACATTGAAGGACCACAGGCCTTGGAATACTTATATTCCATAGAGCAAAAGAGTTGGGGGGGGGTTACATGACCAAGGGTGACTTTTTTTTTTAAATTAATTTTATAATTATACATTTTTTTGGACAGTATATATGCATGAGTAATTTTTTTAAATATAACATTATGTCCAAGGGTGACTTAACCAGCAAAGTTAAGTATAATCTTGAATGGGAAAACTTGTTTTTAATTTAAGAAAAGCTAACAACTTCAAAGCATGTGGGTTTCTGGGATAAAATCCCCAGATGGAAAGGGAAAATTCAACATATAATAGGAGAAATACATGATACACATTAAAGACTAATTATAAAGCACTCGATAAGGTCAAACTGTTTACTGCATACATGTGAAAATGTTAGCAGTGCTCTGGTGACTGCTATCGTTATTTGGGCAGTTTAAAAGAAAGGCACGAGGCTGAACTGAGGATGATGGAGGGAGGCGAAAAAAAATAAAACTCTGTGTAGGAAGACAACAAGTGAGGCCTGAAAGGAAAAACTGATCCAGAAGAAGCTAGAATGGGGAACGCCATGCTGAAACCGAACTCTCTCCGGGAACGGGTTAAAGAGGGAACAACATCTCTATCTAGAAAGGGATAAAAAGTCTTCCGAATTCAGAAAGAAATAAGAGGCCAAGGAGATGGAGGGAAGAGGATAAAGGAGGGACTCTTAGAGGGATGGATTAATGCTTAAAGAAAGGGGAGCAAGTATGAGGAGAAGGAAAACACAGGAGTGAAGAGGAACAGGAATAGGGCAAGAAAGAAATACGGTGAGGAAAACAAGGAAGGAGGAAAATACACAAGCAAGTGTAACTGAGAATATGAATGCGATGCATTTACCCCCAAACCAGAAAGTGATAGCAGATGAAAAATCCGACGTGTTACTTTCAGGAAATATTATAAAAATGAGAGATACACATAAAGATAAAATAAAGGGCAGAAATAAAATTTAGTAAGTAGAAATAGTAGGGATAGAAACCATGATCTCAAAGTTAAAGTTAAAATAGCTCTAATCAAAAGTGAATAATAGAAAAACTACACTGTCAGCAGTATTATTTAATATTATTTTAGACCATTTAAAATACGTGAAGTGTAAAAATACCTGAGCATATACCTGCCAAAACACAGGATTTACATGAGCTCCAACATAAAATACTTTGTATACAAATAAACTCAAATCTAAATAACTGAAGTAATATTTATTGTTTCTGGGTAGGAAAGGCCAATATAACATTTCAATGACAATTTTATCTGACTGATCTATTTAATGTCATCCCAATTCAATTAATCAAAAAAAAAAATCATTTTATCGAGTTAGAAAAAATAATAACAAAGTTCATTTGAAAGAACAAAAAGTCAGGAACTTCAAAGAAACTTCAAAAGGAAAAAAAAGGATGTAAAAGAAGAAGATTCAGCATTATCTGACCTTAAAGCAGGGGATCTCAAACTACGGCCCACAGGGCACGTGGGGCCCGCTGAGGACGTTCATGCGGCCCGCCGGGTTGTGGCAAATGGGCCGAGGGGCGGAGGCAGAGCGGGAGCTGCTGTTTTTACTCGTGTCCGGCCTCCCACCGACTGAGGGACAGGGAACCTGCCCCTATTTAAACAGTTTGAGGACCACTGCCTTAAAGTATATGATAAGGGAGAACATTGTTAAGTGCAAAAAAGGATAATTTTGATTATTTCAAATTATAGTTTTCTTGTATAAATAAAATCCATGTGGATAAGAACAGAAAACTGGAAAAAAAAATTTTATAGACAATCAGAGAGGTTGAGATTGGACTGGAGTACTGAGCTATTATGAGAATACTGGGAAATGATGAGCTGCCTGATTTAGAAAAACGTGACAAGACTTAGACTTGGGGGAAATCAGCATAAGGTGATCGGACATATATGGACATAAGTATATTGTGTGTATTCAGATATCTATGCTAATGGCTCTGTAAATATGTGTGTATATGTGTAACATATTTGTCTACATGCATGTGTAATATATTTTATGTATATATGCACATATATGTAATCTATTTTACATATTCATTACGAAATATAATTTACATATACATGTACATATATTCCACACATACATTTTGATATACATGTTGCATATATATTATAAATTATACGTATATGTAAACAATATGTGTACATATATTACAATATATACACATGCACTTTGATTATATAATGCTCGTACATATTTGTGTATATTTACATATTTAAATACATTTCACATATATATGTCTATTTTATCTACATATATAAAACACATGCAATACACATGCACATACATATACGCATCTATCTCTATGCTTATAGAAATGGATGGAGAGAAAAACAGAGTTAAACGTGCACGTCAGAGAACAAAAGAAAACCAAGAAGGAAGCAAAGAAAAGCCAGTACTGATTAAATAGGTTTTCTCAAACAGAAGCGCGTTGCTTTATGTGGAATCCTCTCCTATGGTCGGCTGCGTACATCACAGTGTTTGGGGGATTTTTTCCTCATTTTGTATTTAAGTTTAAATTTTTTTTCAAATTACCAAAAAACAAAAGTTATTTTTAGAAGCTTTCACTAAGAGTGTTCTGCTAAAATTCTGTGGGGCAGCGTGAGAGCCAGCCTGCCGCTAGCACCTTCTGAAGCTCCCTGGGGCACTAAGCTCTGAGCCCTAGCCCTCGCCAGCCAGCTCCCACTCCGTGGGGCTCATAAGAGACCCGGCCTCTCAGCGAAGGAGCTCCCTTCCGGGACCCCGGGTCACCCGGTCAGGAGAAGCCGGGTTTCACCTTCCTTCCAGCTCCCGGTCTCGGATTCTTTCACTCCTGTGCCCAGGGCCTCCAGGAGAAGTAGGCCAGAAGGACTCTGGTTTCTCGGCCTGACAGGAACCGAGGGCTGTTTATTCCCAGAGTCTGCGGGCCTACTTGGGACACTCGCACACGCACCAACCTCGGGACCCTATGCGGAAGGCCCTCACTCCAAGTGGCCGCGCCCACTGGACGCCCAAGACATCACGCCCTTGACCTACTCAACGGTTCTATGATCAGATACCGTGGGAGATTCACAGAAAATTCCTCCTGTTGAAAAGCTTTATGAGCCATTTGGGGGGACTACTTAGTGGACGGCAACACATGGACATTAACTTAGAGGCAGCTAGGCGGCAGTGGGGCATTGGGCCTGGAGCCAAGAAGATCTGAATTCAAATCCAGCTTCAGACACTTACCAGCTGGGTCAAACCTGGACAAGTCAATCTCTGCAAAATGGGGATAACAGTATGTGTACACACACACACACACACACACACACACACGTGTACACATGTATAAACACACACACACATATGTGTACACACACATGCCTCCCAGGGATCTCGCAAGGATAAAAGGAGATGATATCTGTAAAGCATTTTGGAAATCTTAAATGTTAACAACTTGTCTTGAACAATTTATGCTTTCTCCTTCTGTCATAAGAAATCAGTAAAATCTTTAGAAGACCACTGGAGAGGTGGGGGAGGACCCCAAAAGCCTTCCTATGTCCACCTCTGCCCTGGCCCGGGGGCCCTTACCTGGTTCCTGAGATGGTGGTTTCTCTCGAGTCCGCCCCGACGTCAGATGCGCTGCTCTCCGGAGGCTGTGAGCAGTCGCCACCAGAGTCCGGAACGCCAGGCTGGCTCACCTCTCCCACTCCCAGCTCCCGGGCTTCCGAAGGCTCTCCGGCCTCCAGGCCCCTGGATAAAGTGGGGCCCGCAAGGTCCGCCTCCTGAGACCAGTCCACCTGGCCAACCCCATGCTCTCGCAAGCCCCCTGAAAGAGCGGTGTTCCGGAGCCCCAGCTCGCTCTGCCAGTCCATCTGCCCGACTCCACATTCTCGTGCCTCACCGGAACCTCCAGACTGCAGCGGATTGGAGAGATCCATGCTCCTCAAGCCCAGATCGTGGGCCCAGTCCACCTGCCCTACCCCGTGCTCTCTGAGGCTGCCCCCCGGCCCCAGGTCTGAGCTTCTCAGCTCGAGCTCGGCCGTCCAGTCGGCCTGCCCCACTCCATGCTCCCTCGACACCAGAGGCTCTCCGGGCTTCGCATCATCAGCTGCCTCCACAGTCCTCAGCCCCAGGCTGTGAACCCAGTCCATCTGTCCTACCCCACACTCTCTAGCCTCGCTGGGCCCTGCGGACTCCAGGACCCCTGAGACGTCTATATTCCTCAGTCCGAGATCTGGGGTCCAGTCTTTCTGTCCTCCGAGCTCCCGGGATTCCCCAGGGCCTCCATTCCCTAAGCCACTGGGCACGTTCATGTTTCTCAAGCCCAGGTCAGAGGACCAGTCGGTCTGTCCAACTCCATGCTCTCGGGCCTCCCTCGCCCCTTCTGATTCCATACAACCAGAGACATCCAAGTTCCTGAGGCCCAAGTCATCAGTCCATTGGGTCTGCCCCATCCTCATCTTCCCAGAAGACACAAAGTTGGCGCTTCCCATCTTCTCTGAGTCACCAAGAATGCCCAGGCCCGAGCAGTTGCCTCGGTCGGTACCAATGATACCAAATTGGTCGCTCTTGTCTGTGCCTTCGATTCGGAAGTCACTGGTCCAATCTCGCCTCCCCAGACCGAATTCCCTCTCTGAAGGACTCATGTCTTGTTGGCCAAATTGACTGGGCCAGTCTTTTTCTCCAAATTCCCTAGACTGGCGCGTGACATCGTTGCTCCCGTGCGTCCCAGCTTGATCCTTTTTCCCCAGATCTCCCTGATGATGAGAGTCATTGATCTTGGGCCAAGCGCTCAAGTCTCCTTCCCCAAGCTCTTGGTCCTGTAAATTGGAAGTATTAGGGCCGCATAAGCCCTCTGGCTCTTTTCCCAACAGCTCCTCTCCAGAGCTAGAGCTGGCCCTCGGATCTTTCTTCCCAAACTCTTTATCCTGTGGCTGCGAATGTCCCACACTGAACATCCCACTCAGCTCGGTCTCTCCAAAGGCTCTTTCCAGACAACCTGCCGCTCTCTTGCTGCCGCCGCCGCCGCCAAATTCACTCATCCAGTTGCTCTTCTCAAACTCCCGAGCATGGAGGTCGGCATCCTGGATGCCGTAAGTCCCAAGTGAGTCTCTCTTCCCAAACTCCTGATCTTGTAATTCGACAGCTTGGCTACTGTAAGCCCCAACTGGGTCTCTCTTCTCAAATTCTCGGTCCTGTAATTTGACAGCTTGGCTACTGTAAGTCCCAAGCGAGTCTCTCTTCCCAAACTCCCAGTCTTGTAATTCAACGGCCTGGCTACTATAAGCCCCAAGCGAGTCTCTCTTCCCAAATTCTTGGTCCTGTAAGTCAGCAGCCTGACTACTGTAAGTCCCAACTGAGTCTCTCTTCCCAAATTCCTGGTCTTGTAATTCAGCAGCCTGGTTATTATAAATCCCAAGCGAGTCTCTCTTCCCAAATTCCCGATCTTGTAATTCAACAGCCTGGTTACTATAAATCCCAAGCGAGTCTCTCTTCCCAAATTCCTGGTCCTGTAGGTCAGCAGCCTGGCTACTGTAAGTCCCAACTGAGTCTCTCTTCCCAAATTCCCGGTCCTGTAATTCAGCAGCCTGGCTACTATAAATCCCAAGCGAGTCTCTCTTCCCAAATTCTTGGTCCTGTAAGTCAGCAGCCTGGCTACTGTAAGTCCCAAGCGAATCTCTCTTCCCAAATTCCCGGTCCTGTAATTCAGCAGCTTGGTTACTATAAATCCCAAGCGAGTCCCTCTTCCCAAATTCCTGGTCCTGTAGGTCAGCAGCCTGGCTACTGTAAGTCCCAAGCTGATCTGCCTTCCCATAGTCCTTGGTCATCACATCCCCTCCTAGGACATGCTCCCTGCTTCGGCTTCCACCGCTGGTGTCCAATTCTTCCTCCACCCCTGGCTGGCCTATGCCATAGGTGTTGCTCCACTCCCGATGGCTCTGTGTCGCCCCTATGCAGCCATCATCAATGACCCACTCCCTGTCACTGGAAGCTGAACCCCCCAGGCCGTAGCCCCTGGTGCCCTCTCTGGCCCAGGTGGAAGAGGGGCTGAAGGTGCTAGGGTGTGAGTCTACACCAATACCAAATTCACTTTTCAGGTCTTTCTGAGCCCATCCCAGGAGCCCCTGCGAAAACAGAAAAGATACAATTAAAGTGATGCTTAGAGGTAAGATCCAAGACACGCACATGGCTCAGGGTGAAGCCGTCTCTCTTAGGAAACCCCTTGGAGACTTGGCAGACCACTGGTGGGAAAGAAACAGGTCTGGAAAGCGCTGTCTGCGGGGTGGGGGGCACGCTGGGCAGGGTATGGAAGGAATCCCATCCCGAGCCAAGGAGCCCCATTCCTTCCTTGACTGTCTTCCCCCACCTGGCCTCCACAGAGGAGCCCATATTCTGTTCCCGCTTCATCAAGGCCAGCTCCCTATGGGTCCCTGGCAGAACCTAGCACGTGGACGAGACGCCGTGCTCTCGACTTCGCCGCTGTCTGCGGATCCCCAGGCCCCACTTACCCTCCTGGGTCTGCTGACCCGAGCCACCAGCTTCGGATCTGGAGAGCGAGCCCGCCCGGCCTCCTCCCACAGAGCCGCATTGGCCAGCAGGCGCTCCAAGATCGACGTGCTGCTCTCTTCCCCGCCTTGGGCCATGGCCCCCACCCACCCCGGGGTGCCTGACAGTGGCAGGGGGCCCTAAGGAGAAGGGGGGTCAGTGCTCCCTTCTCCCAGACCAGTCTAACTACTTCTGACTGCTCCCTGAGCCTGGCTCAGGCTGCGCAGCTGCAGCCGGCCCCTCCCAGACACAAGTTGAGTCACCCAGATCCCGGGACAGACACACCTACTGGCCAGCCCTTAACCCCTTCTCCTCCTCTTCCTCCTGGGCCGCTAGCTCGCCCGCCCACTGCAGCTTAGGAACTGGGTGGCTGCGTGCCCAGCACCTGCCCGCCCCTTCTCCCAGGCCCCACCCCTGGCCTGACCAGCTGGCAGAGACTGGGCTGAAGAGCAAACCTGAACCGAGGCCGCCCTACAAGGGCAGCGGGGCGAGAAGCTGGGTCCTAGCTCTGACTGGGGAGCCGACAGGGAGACCCCCAGTCTGGGACACTCTCCTTCACCTCAAAGGCCCCCCAACTCGGATGTTCTAAGGGGCTTTTGGGTTCTGATATTCTTTATCCTAAGAGCCCTCCCAGCTCTCACACCCCGTGTTCTCAGGGCCCTCCCAGCTCTCGGATCCCAGGGGCCTTCCAAGCTCTGACCCTTTTCAGTTGGGGCACTCTGTACCCTAAAATTTCACTCAAATATCGATTCTCCCTTCTGCAGCCCCACACTACTGCTTAAGTAGAATCTCAGCAAGCCCACCACCAGCCCCCTCTACGCCCCAGCCAGCTTAGGCTCCTGGCAGCCCTCACCTCGGGGCTGGCACTGGGCATCTGAGTTTCACTCTGCTCAGGTGGAGTCGTTTTCCGGGCACCGTTGGCACTGGGAGGAGGGGAGGCCAGGAGCTTGTCCAGCCAGCCAGCATCATTTTCAGGGGCTCTCATCTCGGGCGAGGATCCCCTCGCCTCCAGGTCCCCTCCCTCGGGCCTGGTCAGGCTGGTCTCTGCGTTTGCCAGGGCCGGGGCGTCCTCCTGGGAGGGGGTGGCCTGCTCGGGGCCAGGGGCATCCGCAAACAAGATGCAGGGCTGAGCTGGGGGAAGGGGGGGCTCCTGCTCCCGGACGGGCTCCAGGATGGGCAAGGCTGCCTCCTCCTCCGGAGTGGGAGGGAGAGGGGTCTCCATTCCGGCCGGGGGCTCCTCCACCCCCGCCACCTCCTCTGCTTGTAGTAGGGACGGTCTTGGGGAAGCGTGGCCTTTGGGCTGGAGATCTGGAGGGGGACCAGGGGAAGCTGGGTTTCTGCCATCGCCCTGCTGGCTCCGGGGGACCTTCTGGGGGATGCTCTCCCTCTGGGCCCAGGAGGCAGGCCTCACGGGCCTGGCGCTCCCATCACCATCGGCCCCTTCCCCCTCTCCCTCAGAAAGCCCCGAGTCGTCGGCCTCGGTGATGGGGGAGGGCGGCGGGGACTCCAGCCGCCACACGCCCAGGCCCGAAGGCCGAGTGGGGAAGGTCCATTCGAAGGACTGGGACAAGCTCCAGTTGGAACTTGCCCCACTCCCAAAGGGCTGCTCCAAGCCACCTCCTTCCCCCTGGCCCTGAGGCAAGGCAGCCAGCGACCCCCCTAGTTTCTTCTGCTCCTGGTTGGGGGGCCTTAGCACACCTTCTGAGAAACGCCGCTGTTCTAGGTGGGGGAGCCGGAGGCTGGACTCTCCACCCTTCTCCTTTTGCTCCACGGGAAATGTTCTGGAGAGCTCCAAAAACTGACCCCCTGAAGGAGGAATCTGGGAATGCTCTGGCTCGGGGGACCCCGGGGCCTCTGGCGGGGTGGAAGTCTTCTCAGGGGAGAGGACTGATCTGGGAGACCCGGGGGCTTTCCCTGATGTGCAGGATGGGCTGAATGATTTTAGGGGTTCAGGTGACTTCTCTGTGGGGAGGGCTGGGCTCGGGGATGCAGAGGGTCCCTCAGCAGAGGGGGCTGGGCCCTGTGATCCTGGAGCCCCCGAAGGGCTAGGGGCGGGATCACGAGGCACGGAGCCCAGCGGGACTGGAGGAACGACACACGGATGGGCCGAAGACTTGGAGAGCTGTAAAAGAAAAGGGCGTCGTTAGCCATCGGAGCACGATGGACGGGCCCTGGGAGAAGGCATGGGGTCTCAGTCACCGCCCGCCCCGGTGAGGATGGCAAGTGGGGATCCAGGGAGCTGGCCGTGATTTCAGGAGAAAGAGGCGGTGGGGAAGCAGGCCCCGACAAAGCCCTGCAGGGAGAAGGGAAGGTCTGGGCCTAGGACAAGGCCAGCGGGCCTGGTCCTCCCTGAGGGCAGGCCCACTTTCTGTCCTCTCCGGAGGAGAGAAGAACATGGGGCTATGGAAGGCCAAGGCCCGTGGGCCAAACTCTGCTCTGCATGACACGGGCCAAGTCACCCCCTTCCTCCTCTGGAAAATGAGGTTGGAGGTCCCTCCCGCTCGAACACCTCAGACCCCTGTGGTTGGCTCAGAGGCTTGTGGGACCCTCGGTTCTGCATCAGGCCCGGTGGCACCCTGAGAGGAGGGGGGAGCCACGGTGGGTAAAAGGCCACAGGAAGACCGGCTGCCCTGGGCCAAGCAGTGGCACAGAGGACACAGGAAGGAGATGGAAGGACCCAGCTCAGCTGCCTCCCCCTTCAGAGCCACCTCCTGGGCCCCATTCAGAGCAGCTCAGCAGATGGTGGCTCTGAGGAGGGAGGGATGGTCCCCCCCATTCCTTGGGCCCCGCAAAGGCTCTAAAGGAGACTCTGCTGGGAGGCCCGGAGGGAAGGAGTGGAGGACATTCAGCTCCGCCCTTCGTCTAGCTCAAGTGGTGCCTCTGTGTCCAGGACAGGCCCTGGGCTGGGAGTGAGAACCTGCAGTTCTCTTCCCTGCTCTAGATTGTCAGCATCTTGTCTCTGGGCCTTGGGTTTCCCTCCTGTAAAAGGGGCGGGTGGCTGGGTGAGCTCCAAGGGCCCTCCTAAGTGAAGCCTCCATACTGTGAGGTCTGGGGGGGGGGGCCTTCCTGGGGACCAAGTTCTAGGACAAGGGACAACTTACTTCAGGGGGGGCCGCTGCCCCTGCCAGGTCTCCGTTGGATGCCAGGTCGGAGGAGATGAGCCTGTGGGAGAACAGGAAGGAGACTCTCAGACTGCTGGAGGGCTCTCATAGAGAGGGGAGGAACAGAGGGTCTCCCAGGAGAGCAGAAGCAGGCGGGACCTGGCCCAGTGCGGCAGCCAGGGGCCTCCTGCGCTCCCTGCAGCCGGGCCGGCTCTGGTGCTGCTTCCAGGGGAGACCCTCTTTTTGGGGGGTCTCCTCCTCCTGTCCCACAGGGAGCAAAACTTCCATCTGAAGGGGGAGAAGCTAATCCCCACCCCACCCGAATCCTTTTTTTTGTAAGTACTGCCACACTGAGAGGAAAGGCCGGCCCGTTCTAGCATTTCTTCAGGGCTTTCAGTCCTGTCCCACTCCTCGTGGTCCCATTAGGAGTTTTCTGGGCAAAGATACTTCTCCAGCTCGTTTTAAAGATATGGAGACTGAGGCAGGTGAAATAGGGTGAAGGGACTTGCCCAGGGTCACCCAGCTCCAGAGTCTGAGGCAGCCTCTGAACCCGGCTCTTCCTAACTCCAGACCCGGCGCCATCTACTTACATCCTCCCCCAACACCGGACAAGCCCCCGGCCCTCGCTGCTTTCCCTCCGCTATAAAATGCACTTCACCCCGTGGCAGAAATGGCTTTGTGACCTTCAAGTGGCATGGAAATGTGTCACTGCGATGGGCCTAACATTGCCGGGCCATCCCCTCAGCCACATGGGACCCCTGGCCCCTCCCTGGGGGGTCTCTCTTAAGAGGCTTTGGTACCAGAGTGTCAAGAGTTAAGGAGGCTGCCATCTCCCCCTCCCCCCAGCCCCGTTCTTTTCCCTCAGCTGGGTGAGAACACCAGGCCGGCTGGGCAGGTGCCTCCTCCTTCCGGGTCTGGCCCCACCCTGCCACGCTCCTCAGGGGCAGTTTTGCCACCGGCTGGCTCCTGGTCCCTGGAGGAGGGGCCTGAGTCACAGGAACATCTCTGCTCCGTTCAGCCATGATCCCCTAGGGCTCTGTCCGGTCCTCCCACAGACTGGGCCCACAATGCACTGCAAACTCCTATCCCAACAGGCAGGCAGGGCTGGGGGCCCAGGTCTGCTGCACTGCCCCAAAATGCTGCGCGCCTGAAAAGAAATAGCAGGAATCTGCTACTTAAGAAGGGGCCTGGAAGCTCCACGAGCACAGGAGTCTCCTCAGCACGGGGATTACAGACCAGAGATTTCTAGCTGGAAGGGACCTCGCAAAGTTCCAGGTCCAACCCTTTCGAGTGACACATGAGGCCGGAGAGGTGGCAGACGCTCGAGCCAGGCCCAGGAGCGCTCAGGCCCCAAAGCCTTCCCTCGAGTGCTGAGCCACAGCAGCTTCGCTGAGCCGTGCGGATGGGAAGCTTGCAAAGGAGGGCCCCGAGCAGAGGGACAACAGAGGCCCTGGCGCCTCCTCCCGGTCAGGGAAACGGACAGGACAGAACGCAGCCCCCTGCCGCTCGCTGGGCCTAGCCGGCCCGCCAGCTCCCTGCCAGCTCTGGAGCATAGGAGCCGGTGTCTCTGCGAGGCCACCGAGGAAGGTCTCCAAGGCTGGAGGACATCTCCCCCCACCCCAGCTCCCCCTCTGCCCTCTCACCTCTCCTCCCGCATCCAGCTGGATGGCGCAGGCCGGAGCGCTTGGGGTTCTGCAGGGTGCTGTCCAGCGGAGCTCTGGCCTTCCTCTTCCTGCCCCTCCCCAAGCTTCGCCTGCTCTTCCTGGGACGGGTCCCCAGAGACGCTCTGCGTCACTGTCTCCTTGTCCGCGGGGCTCTGAAGCGGGCCGAAGGCCCTCGGGCCATAGTGGGAGCTCCCGTCCTGGCTGAAGGTGAGGCGGGAGCCCCAGAGCCGCTCAGGACTGGAGGGGCCCTCTTTTCGGGGCTGGTCCATCTTGGCCAAGATCTCTTCCACAGTGCTGGTAGAGAATCGATCGGACAAGGGGCGGAAAGGAGCGGGAGCCTTCCGAACGCCGGCGCTGACCGAGCCTCGGGCCGACGGGGTGGTGGGAGGCCCCTCGTCCTTGCCGGCCTCCCGAGGGCCGGCCCCGGCAGACGGCGTGTCGGCGGCTGGCCGAGGAGAGAAGGCCAGGGGGCGCTTGCTGCCTCCGTAGGGCTGTGGTCCTGCCAGCATGTTCATTTTCCTGGCAGAAGGCAGCTCGGCCAAGGGACCCCGGGGGGGTCTCGGCCCCACCGGCACCAACAGGCTGGGCTTGGCCGGCAGAGCCGGCTTGGCTGGCAGCGTCCGGGGCTCCGGCTTGGGCTTCACTGGGGGCTTGGCCCGCGAGTCCCCTACAAAGAAGAGGCGCGGGGAGAGGAAGACGTGAGACGTGCTGGAAAGCACAGTGATTTCCAGGTCGTGAAAGTGAGGCAAACGAGGTGAAAAACGGCGCGGGCACACTCCCAGACCCAGAGCGTCCTAGCGCCTCACGGCCCATTTCGCCGAGTCCCCTCATTTTACAGAGGAGAAAAAGGAGGTCCTTTGAGCGTCTGGACGTGCTCCTGGCAGATGCCTGCTAGACTCCCCTCCAGCCCCCCCCCCACGGAGAGCCTGAACATCCCTGGGGGCTTGCTGCCTCCACCATTAAGCCAGAAGGTTCCCGGGGACAGGGGCTGACGCTTTTGCTTTCCTGGTTACCCCCGACAGAACACTAGGTGAGTCGTGGAACCTCTCGACTCTCAAGTATCCTGGAAGCAGCGGCCGGAGGCCCAGCGGGCCCAGGGCAAGGCCCGGAGCCAGGAAGGCTGCGTTCAGAGGGCCTCAGACACTTCCTCGCTGGGTGCCCGGCCAAGGCATCCGAGTGCCTCAGTCTCCTCACTGTAGAATGTCACAAGGCTGTCAGGAGGCCCATCAGGATGGTAACGGGCAAGTGTTAGCCGAGGGCCCAGAGAGCCCGCGCAAACGTCTGCTCGCCTCGGAGCCGCCCTTGGCCCCCAGCTCCGCGCCGGGACGCGGCCCTCTGGGCGCCCGCCTTCCTTCTGCTCTGACGGAGCCTCTCTCGTCCCCTTGAGAGGGGCCCCCAAGGAAGCCGAGGCCCGGCGGGCCAGCCCCCTCGCTGCCCTCTGCGGAGCGCCAGCCAGGAAGGTCCTGGGGCTTTCTCCACCCGGCTTCTCAGGGACGTGATTCACCCTGAGTCACCTGGACACCCGCAGGAGCGGAGCGCCCCCCCCATCTCCGTGGGAAAGCGTGCCTCCGGCCCCCTGGGATTCCTCAGCTCCGACTCCTGCCCCGTTTCCTGTGCCCCCCCCCCACTTTCCCCTCCTGGGCTCCCAGGCTCGCTCCTGAGCGGCGGCGGCTCCCTCCCGGCACCCAGCTCCACCCTGCTCCCATCTGTACCTGGCTCCGGGCCAGCCGGCAGCAGCTCCTCCTCCGTCTCTTGGGGGGGCCGGGAAGCCATGGGGGAGCTTTCCCTGAGAGTGGATAAATTCATCGCAGGCAGCAGACCCTAAAGAGGAGCAGAAGAGGATGGGGGAGGCAGCGGGTGAGGGGCCACAGGAGCCCAGCTTGGGCCGGGCCGGGCCGGGGAAAGGGGAAAGTTGAAACAAGCAGCGCCCACGACAGCAGCCCGGCCCTCGGGTGGCCCAAGGCTCTCCAGGCCCCCCCCAGGACCCGCTCACCTTTCCCACGGTCCCAGCCGCCCTCCCCACCCCCTGGGGGCGCCCACGGCCGATGGAAGGCACAGAGACCTGGGGCCTCGGCTGGCCCCTCACTCTCCTCACCTCATGGGCGACGGGAAAAACCCGCTCCCCGCCACCCTCAGCCGCTCCGCCCGGCCTCTTCCTCGCCTCCCTCCCTCCCTGGGAGTGGTTCCGGGCCCCTGCCCCCCCTCCTGCCCAGCCCTCCCCCAAGAGCCTGTCAGAGCTGCCTCGTCCAAACACGGAAAAACAGGGAACAAAAAGTAAACATCTGGAATACATTTTTCCCTTTTTTTTTTTTTTAATTTCTCAATCTTTGGCGTCGGGCTGGAATTTGATGAGGTAAAGCCAGGGCCGGGGCCTGTTGCTATAGCAATGGCCTCCCACTGGATTTCAGAGCCAAGAGGAAGGAGAAGGCCCGAGGAGAGGGTGAGGGCCGCAGGAGTCCCCCTGGCCGCCACAGGCCTGCTGGAGGAGCAGCCCAGGGAGCCGCCCGGGGAGGGGGGGCTTCGGGGCTCCTACTGGAGCGGGGGAGCCCACTGGCCCCCAGGTGCCTGCGTCCTCGCCTTCTGGTCACCCCCAGACTCCCCCAATTCCAGGGTCACCTCCCGGGTCAGACTCCGCCTCCCCCTCCGGCCCTGGGACCTTGGCCAGCTCCAGCCCACACCCAGGACCCCACCCACCTGACTGGGGGGGGGGTCCTTCCCATTCCTGAACTCCCGGGCCCTGCCCCTCCCCCCGCGGCACACCCCCCAGCTGACACAAGTCACCCCGACTTCGGAGGACCCTCCTCGCACAGCTGACACCCCCTCCCCTTCTCCCCGGCAGGAAGGGGCCTCGCCACTGTCAGCCCGCAGGGCCCGGGGGCGTTGCCAGAGTCCCCAGGAGTCTGTCTCACCCGGAGGCAGAGCAGCCTGGGCGAGGGCAGAACGGGCCGCACGGATTAGGGGGCCCAGGGCCCGGGGAGGGGGAGGGGCACGGCCCGGGGGCGGGAGCCACCAGCCAGGGCCAGGCCCGGGAGCCGGCCTGGAACAAGGCCCCGGCCCAGGGGGGCCAGGCCTTCCTTCCTGTGCGCCTTTTCCGGGGGGAGGAGGAGGAGGCGTGGGGTCGCCGCGGCCTTTGTGTCCCCGAGCCCGTCACCCCCCTCCTCCCCCCGCGCCCCGCACCACCGGCGCTCGCCGGATGCCGCGGGGGCTCGGAGGGCTCCGGGCCGGGCCGCCATGGGGGGCAGAGCGGCCGGACAAAGAGGCGCTGAGGCTGGGGGGAGGTCGGCCGGGAGTGCCGGGGCGGAGGCGGCCGCGAGGGAGCGCGCGCACCGACACGCGGGCAAGCTGCGGCAGCCGGCCGGGGCCGCAGGGTGGGGGCAGGGCGCGTAGTGCGGAGGATGCAGTGGGAGATGTCATACGGGGGTGCAGGAGCGGGGGAGGGGGGTGACCAGGGGAGGCTCCCTAGGGCGGCTCAGCACCCGCGGGAAGGGCGAGTAGGGCGCCGCCACGCCGCTCCCGCAGGCCCCCCCCACCCCGCCCCATCTCCACCCACCACTGCCCCCGCCCCCGAGCCCCCTCCCCCGGCCCGCCCCCGAGCCCCCTCCCCCAGCCCTCCCACTCTTTCTTCCCGGGAGGCGCCAGGCGGCGTGGCGAGCGCGCCCTCTACCTTTGGGGGGGGGGGGGGCTGAGTACACCCTCGGCTCCTGCCCCCACCCGCTCACGAGCGCCTGCGGCCCTCGACGCTCTCCGACCACGCGGGCCCCCTTGCTCGCGGGAAACTTTGCACCCCAGCCCTGAACCCCCCGCCCCTCCTCCTCCCGCTCCCCCCCGCCCGGGCCCCGCCCCCTCCTCCGCCGGGCCGCCCCCGCCGGGGCTCACTCACCCGCTTCCCGGGGCTCCGGTTCGCCTTCTCCGCGCTGACCGCTTCCCCGGACTCAGCCCCGGCCCGGCCCAGCCTCAGCCGCCGCCGCCGCCGTCACCGCGGGACAGACCCACTGAGAGTCCGGGCGAGGCCCCGCCCCCGCAGCGCCCGGTCCCGCCTCCAGGCCGCTGCTCATGCATATTCATGAAAATGGCCAGCCCCGCCCGAAACGCCCCCGGGCGGAGCGCAGCCGCCCGACCTTGCGGGAAGGAGGGCGCGCGGGCCCCGCCTCCATCGCCATTCTTCATGAATATGTAAACGCCGGCCTCCACCCCGCCACTGGCGCAACGCGGCGGCAGAAAAGGCTTAAGAAGGGGCGGGGACAGCGAGGCGGCGGGCTAGAGCGTCCCCGAGCCGAGCCTCGGAGAGTCGCCTTGGGAGCCGCATCGTGGAGGAGCGACGGGCCTTTCGGAACGGCTTCCGGTAGTGAGAAGAGCCCCGCGTGCAGCCCCGCCCCCAGCCCTCCTCCCGGGCTTGTCTAGGGGACAATGCTCACAAACAGCCCTGCGGTAGAGAGGGGCTCGTTCCCATTTTACGCAGGAGCAAGCTTCCTTCCGAGGGCTCAGGGAGACGCAGGCGGGCTGAAGTCCCAGCCCGCGGCAGGGCAGGGACGTCCTCTCCCACGTGCCCACGTCCCACGTGCCTGAGTCCCAGCCGAGCCTGGATGCGCCCTCGAGGCATCGCAGGGGCCGGAGGAGCTTATTCTGCCCTCCCCAGCCTGGTCCGGGAGCCCAGGGAGTCCTCCCGGCTGTCCTCCACACCTTCCCCGCCCCCAGCCTACTACTAATGAGTATAAGTGATTCCCAGGCACAGGGGGGCCTCCGCCCCCAGATCGGGTCCTTTCCGGGCGCACCCTCCTGCCCTCCCCCACCGCCTCCCTTCCCAATAAATGTTCGGACCGGGGCACGTTCGGTTTTGTGGACGTTAGAGGGGTGCAGGATGTGTCTGCGTGTGAGCGAGCAGTGGCTCCGGTACTTAAACTCCCTCGGGGGCCCCCGCTGAAGGCCGCACTCCAGAGGGGGCCTGGTGCCAAGAACAGCCCAGGAGGCCGGCTCTGATTCAGGGCACAGGCTCCACAGCACCCGAGCCCCCGGCTGCCCCCAGCCCCGCTTCTGCACCCCCGTGCCCAGGTTCGGGCTCGGGTTTCTTCGGCCCAGGTTTACAGGAGCCGCTCGATCCTGATCAAGTTAGCCCAAGCCTGGAGACCAGCGTGGCGCCCAGGTGATTATGTTCGGAGCCAGAAGCTCAAACCCAGCCCAGATAATGGAGCAGGAAGAGTCTTTAATCCAATCATGGGCACTTCCCAAACCTCAGGTGGCTCCTCCTGGGCCGGGGGGACGGGAAGGAGCGGACCTGAAGCCCGGATTCCCGGCCATGGCACGCGGGCCAGGGCCCGAGGGAGCTGCCCGGCAGGGCCGGGGAGAGGCACTGGAACACGGCTGCTAAAGTCACTTTACTTTATTAAATCTGTTGTGACTTCCACTGACCAGAAATACAAAATAAAAATAGAAATAGGCCCCAGCAAGGGGCTACAAGGCTGACCCTGCGTTTGGCCCCTGCTGCAGCTTCCCATGAGTTGCCAAGGGACAGAGAGGGGATCAGCTGGCAGTACCGTGGAGAGGAGAGCACGGGGGAAGTGCTTCGGTCCCACATAACCTATGCTCTGACCTTTACCTTCTTCCCAGATTCAACTGTGTCATCCCTGTGAAGCAGCATGGAGAACAAGAAGCCCTCCCTGCCCAGTCACTCAAGTCCATAAATCAAGGAGGGCTGTACTGCGAGCTGAGTCCAGGGATTATTTCTCAGTTTAGGGGCTGCTGGTAACAGGGCTTGGATGGAAATTGTAGACGGGGAGTTGGGAGAGTGACAGGGACAGCGGAGAAGACGGGGGGCTTCTCTACTCCTCATCCGAGCCGGATCCTGACTCCTCCGAGCTGGGAGGTGTGCTGGCCAGTTCCTCCTCCTCTTCAGAATCCTGGGGGGGGGGGCACAAAGGGGACACTTTGGAGGCAGCTTTTACAGACCCAGGTGCCCAAAGGTCTGGATGCCGCACGGCACTGCGGCCCTCTGGGGGAAGCACTCTCACCGCGATTCCCAATCCCACTGCCTCCCGTCCACATTAATGTTTCTTCAAATACCGAAATCCTCAATCCACTCAGTTCCATGACCTCCTCTCCTCCGCTTAAGCCACACATGGAGGTCAAGTCCTGGAATCTACAAGCGTTGTACTTCCTGGTTCACCTTATTATCCTGCAAACCGCCCCCACTTGGGGACACTTCCATCCTCACTGTGCTCCACACTGGAAGACAGGGTCATGAACTTCCAAATGTCCACCTCAGGAGAGCGTTCCATTCAGAATGTCATTTCTGCACCTGGCTGCACTATTATAACTTCTCAGACCTTGCCACCATGCCCTTCCTCCCTACATTTCAATGGCTGAAAGCACAAGCTCCTACGGGCAAGGAAACGGTTTGGGGGGATATCTGCTTTCTTAGCACAGTGCCTGGCAGGTGGTTGGCATACAACACATATTTAATGGCTTTCTCCAGGTCTCTTTCCTGAGGGACTCCCACCACCGAGGGCCTGCTGGGCCTCTCACACAGGCTGCCAGAAGCTCAAAGTCATAAAACAGAACCCATCACCTTCCCCATGCTGCTCAGTCAAAGCTTCTGAACCTGCCCGCTACAGTCTCGGACACCACCACCCTCAGCATCTTGGGGTCTCTCCCCACTCCAGCCCATCCTCCACACAGCTGCCAAGGGGACTTTGCTGACCGTGTTCCCGGCTCAGGGGGCTCCAGGATCAAATACGAACTCTGGCATTAAAGCCCTTCTTGACATGCCCTTTCATACACATCCTCCTGACTTTTCTCTCCCCGCACAGTCTAAGTTCCAGAAGGCCGACCTGCAGCTCCACAAAGAGACGCTGCTCTGGCTGCCCTGGGTAGAGCTGGCCCCTAGGCCTGGAATACTGATCCCTGCACCTCTGTCCTCCCCCTCTTTTTAGCTCCACCCCACCCTCTGCAGGGGACCTCTTTTTTTTCAAAGCTGCTCCAATCACCTTCCAGGTGTTCTACAAACACCCTGTTTGTACCTAGTTACTCATTTCTTTCCCTCCTGAACGCCAGCTTTCAGGACAGTGGCAGTTTTGTGCCTCTCTTTGTGTGTCCTCCTACTTAGATCAAAGCTTACCAAAGACTTCGAGAGGGCCGAAAGCTCCCCCCCTCCACTCTGCACCAGCCCCCCAGACCCTAGGGACCCCTTGTCTGTCCTACCTCACTCCTCCTCCTCTTCTTTTTGCTCTTGTTCTCGCCTGAAGAACTCTCATCGCTCGACACAAATTCTCTGCTCTTGAAGCTCTCGCTCAGTTGTTTGGACGAAGACTTGGATGAGCCCTTGGAAGGGGTGGACTTTTTCTCCACCTTCACCTTTCCTTTCTTCTTCTTCTTTGACTTATCCCTGCAGACAGCAGAGCTTAGGACTTGAACCCTCCAAGCCACCTCCCCTCCCCCCCCCAGAACCCAGTCACCCAGAATAGCCAAGCGTTCCACAGAATCTTTCTCCCCAATTCACCTGCCTCCCAAGCAGGCTTCTTCAGGGGAGTGCGATGGAAGAAGGGGCCCTGCGATTTCCCTGAGGACTGACTCCATCCTCTGCCCAAACCCCCTCATTTCTTCTCCTTCTTGCCTGGCCTGTTTTCGGCCACTCTCTCCCAGCAGAATCTAAGTGCTTGCGAGCAAGGCCCCCGTCCCCTTTTCAATCTTGGTCCCCCCGGCGCCTTGAGGCGCACTACACATAGGAGAAGCCTGTGGGCTGCGTTTGCATTTGTTGAAATGTGGCTCCCTATAGCAAGGGAAGTCATTAATGTCATCCAACCTCTGCAACCTTTCCATGTGGAAGAAAGCTACTGCCCCCCAGGGGATTCCCCTCCAGAGACAAAACTGCTTAGACATTTTTCCTTTCCTGGAGCCAAACTAGCTCTCTGGAACCTGCACTCGTGGCTCCACTCCGGTCCTCAGGTCCAAACCTGATTTGCTCTTTCACGTTATGTAAATACAGCCTCTCCACCCTCCTCCCATTTCCTGGCAGGCCCCGGCAGCCTCAGCATTGTGTTCACCCTCAAGTGCCCAGAGTCAACACTTACTTCCTGTAAGAAGACTCGGCTCGGCCCCCTTCGCTGTACTCCTTCATGGCTTTCTCATATTCCCTCTTGGCCTCCTCAGCCTTTCGGTCCCACTCCTAGCAGCCCACCAGGAAAGACAGAAGAGACGGACGGATGAGCGCTCCCTCTCCTCGGTGATGTCCTTGGCCGCCCCCCCCAAACCCAGCCAGGAGGTGAAGCCTCCCACCAGCCGGAGGACCCCGCTCCTTACCTCCTTCTTCTCCTTGCTCATCCCCTTCCAGATCTCCCCAGCTTTCTTGGAGAGATCGGTGATGCTGATCCCAGGGTGGTCTGACTTGATCTTCTCCCGGCTAGCATTAAGCCACAGCATGTAGGCAGACATAGGCCTCTTGGGGGCATTGGGATCCTTGCCCTTCTTACCCTAGAGGAGGGGAAAGCCCAAGTGGGGTCAGTTACCCACAGTTCCAAGGGTTACCATCGCCCTCAGCTTCTGGATAAACCCACAAGCCCCAGAAGTTTGGCTCCTCTGGATTCCTCAAAGCCCCCTTCCCTGCCTTCTCCCCCACGCTGATCCTGATGGAGAAGAGGCAAAGCCCCCAACCAACCCACCCCCGCCCTCCTTCCTGACTGCCCCGTGGCTGCCACGGCCAGCCCAGCACCCATCAGGCAGAGGAGGGCAGTCCTCACCTCCACGGGCTTCTTCCGGGACTTTCGTTCCTTCACGACCTTCGCTTTCTTGGCCAGCTTCTTCTTTTTTTCATCCCTGTCGCTGTCGCCCTCATTACTGGAGGAGCTGGCAGAAGCATTGCTGTCAAACCTGGCGAGAACAAAGAACTCAGAAAGGAGCGGGGGAGGAGGGAGCGAGGCCAGGAGACTCCTCACCCCCACCCCTGACCCTGCCAGGACACCTGGGTACCAGAAAAGGCAACGGGCCCCAAAGCCTCCAAACGTGAGCTCCTCAGTCCCAACCCTGCGAGCTTCCCGTCTGTGTCTGCAGGAGCTGCTCCTTCCTGTCCATGGGACCTAGGCTGAGCTAACGACCTGCTCCTTAGGCTAGGCCAAGTCCCTCCTAGCTTTAAATCCTATGGTTCTTTTCCAGATGAACTGATATGGGGAGGAAGGGGCAACCCATTCTCTTCAGTTCTATCCTAACCTAACATCCAATCTCAGCACGCAGCCTGAGGACAGCCCTAGGTTTTAGTGCACAAGCGACGATGGAGACCCACTAGTCCCTGCTGCAGCTGCCTCGGTTTAAAGCTTCGGAAGCTGAGGATCACAGGGGGTCACGATTTACCAAACACAGAGGTACTGTGCAGAAAAGCCAGGATTTGGACCCAGTTCCCCCAAATCCAGTCCTCGCACAACGTTATGACTGGTCCTTGTTCAGGGCGATTACTTCACCTCCAAACCCCAAATGGGTGAGGGCCCTTTATGCTAACGGTCACTTGCTAGCGCCTAGGACAAAAAGCCTGTAGAGATCAGCCGAGCCCAGAGGTGCCGGCCACCGTCTCACCCACATCCGGCAGTGCCCAAACTCACTCCTCGGCAACGTCATCCTCCTCGTCCCCGGGGTTGAATGACTCATCTGCAAGACGGGAAGGGGGCGGTTAGCGCCCACGGGCCCATCCCCAGCGCCGGGGCCCCGCACGGCGAGCGGCCTGGCTCACACTCCCGGTTTCACCCACCAGTTTCATCTCCCGAGTCGTCACTGCTGTCATTGGCGTTCTCCTCGCGGATCTTGCCCTCCTCCTTCATCCGCTCGAGGTAGGCGTCGTGCTGATCCTCGTCCGAGTCCGCGTACTCATCGTAGCTCGGGTTAATACCCTGGAAAGAGAGAAGGGAAGGATGAGGACCCGGTCCTCAGCTCCCCGAGCCCTGCACACACTGGCACACTCCAAAGGCTGCCCAGCATGCTTGTGAGTAAGAGCGGAGGAGCGGCATCCCGGAGAGCCTGGCACCCCAACCTCCACACGCAGCTGACATGCGGGGCCGAGGGCCCCTCGTCCGAGTTAGGAAAGAATGAGCCTCTCCCCGCCCCGTGGGGGCTCATGCTTGGGGAAGCAGGCTAAACCGCAGCCATGCTGAGGAAACCTGCGCCAGGAGGAAGGGGGAGAGGGTCGCCCGCACCTCTTTTTTCTATAAGGGTAAGGAGAGAAGAAAGAGTGAAAAGGTTGGAGACGGACCATCAGCCCTCCCCGGCACGGAAGATGTCGGGATGTCAGCGGCCCCCAGCCTGCCCAGCCACACCAGTACCTCTTTCAATCCTCGGTTTTTAATGTTGAGTTTCTTGGCGTTCACAAAGTCAAACAGCTTCCCATACTCCTCCCTGCCAGGAGAGAAGTTACAGGTGTCCTAAGACCAGCAGGAGCTCCAAGGGAGGCAGGCCTGGGGTCATGAAACTCATGAGCTCAAAAGGACAGTAAGAGCTCTTGTCACGTAGACCCAGAGGACACACCCAGTCCCAAACTCCTCCCCTCCCAAAAGTCCATTTTCTAATCACCAAGATTCTCTAGATTCCAGTCAGGGAACACTAACATCTCAAAGATGGATTACTCAAAGAGCAGGAGACAAATTATGGGCATAAGTAGCCTGCAGCATGCCCCGGTAACACCACAGATGCAGAAAGTCAGACTGAGGGACATCATTAAGAAAATCTACAACTAGAAATAAGGGACCCTTGGAGAACAAGAAGGGATGGGAAGCCTGAGTGTTGTATAAATAATCAGGAAAAAGTTTAAAAAGAAAGACATCGGGCTGATGATGGAAGAAGAATAGACACGAATCTGAGTACGAAAAGGTGTGGATGGGCAGCATTTCATACCAATGAGGACACAGACTCATTAAAGCGTTAAACTTTAAAACCAGGAAAAGGATGGGGCCGAGCGATGGGTAGCCATCAGGGTATAAATGAAAAGAAGCGAAGGGGGTGCTCACCTCTCGATGCTGCTGAAGGTGTACTGTGTACCCTGCTTTGTCTCAATTTCAAAGTCAAAGGAGCGAGTCGTAGTGGTGCCACGGGCAAAATTAACGAAGGAGATCTCATCAAACCGGATGTGCACAGGCGGCTTATGCACATAGATGAAGCCCCGCTCCAGTGGGTACAGAAGTCCTGAGCTGGCCTTGTAGGAACAGGTGATGCACTGGGCCCCCGAGTGCCTGGCACGGGGAAAAGAAGGGTCCAGTCAGTGAGACAATTCACAGACTCAGAAAAGGGCAAGTATCTGTGCTGGTAAGGAAGAATATCACTCCTTGGAGCCTGGAGCTCACTTAATTATAATATCCCTAAATTCTTTTAATTTTACTCCCTTATTAGAATGCAGGCTCTTGGAGGACAAGGATACCCATCATTCTTGCCTTTCTTTATATCCCTCAGACTGGGTACAAGGCACACACCAGGGGGTGGTCACAGTAACAGTGGGTAACTAATTCACTGGAACTGTCCACGAGACCACAGAGGAGGAAGGGGACCACATACACAGTATCGGGCCAACATTAGTGGCGATTCATCAGGAATCCCACTGTACAGTGCTTGTTTACAACATTTTTCTGTTACAATCGCCCTAGGAGGCCACAGTATCATGATTCCTATGTTATAGATAAGAAAGGCAGTGCTCGGGGCCAGTCCTCCCTCCCGCCATCTCTGTATCTCACCCCTGGAAGTTGCCAGGCACTGTGATCTTGCGGTTCACTAAGGCCTTCATGACGCGGCTGACCATCTCATAGAGGGACCCAGACATGTTCTTGGTAAGACGACCCTCAAAACGCTTCTCTACCTCATCCCTACAAGCAAAGAACACAACTAATCAGACGTCTCCTCGTGACCTTCTGTCCTCAAGCGATCCTGACGTGGCTCCTTAGCTTACTCGTTCATGTTGAGGGTCAGGGAGATGTCTTCATCCTTGGAGAAGAGAAGGATCAGGAAGTGATATCGGGTCTGGCCCTGCTTGATGGGCGGGTCTAGACTGATCTGAGAGAGATAAGAGAGACAGGAGAAGGCCAAAGTAAGGACTCCACACGCACTGGCTGACCGATTCTGGCGGGCCAGGACCGAAGGCGGGCACAGACCCGGCCGACTCCAACTTCAGCCCCAGACCGAGAAGAATGCTCTCATTCGCATCCCAGAACTCACCACAAAGAACATTTGGCGCTGGTCCTTGTGAGGTAGTAGGAAAAGTCGCAACACGGTGGTATAGGGGATTTTGTAATCGAAGGTCTTGCCATGGAGGTGCAGGAAGGTCGGGTAGATGCGGATGTCGTAACGGCCTCTGGGTGTCAAGCACTGCAGCTCGCGGAAGATGCAGATGGCATCTCCAGTGGCCTGGATCACATCTGCCTTGGACAGCACATTCTGGGCAAAGGCCTGGGAAAGGGCACACCTGAAATCAGCGGCCAGGCCCCTTCTCCTCATCCACCAGGCCTGCTCCCGGACAGTCCCAACCGGCCCCACGCCCAGCAGCTCCAACTCTCACCTCGACAGGGTCTACACCGTCCTCCTGAGTAGGTGGCACGTAGAAGCGCACCTCCATCAGGGAGACCTCCGCATCATCATTCTGGTGAAACTCGAGGGTCACCTCATTCTTGCCGGTGGTGCACTGGGACACGTTACTGAGAGGGATCTCGAAGACCGGCTGCTCGCCGATATCAAAAGACAGGAGCTGACCTAGGGAGCAACAACTCTACTATAAGCTCTGTTGAGAGCTCTGATTTTCTCCTATTTCCAAAATGCCCAGTTCTCTGACTGAAAGTGGAAGAAGAAGCAAGAGTTAAACCACAAACAGAAAATCTGAAACCTATTTGACACAGAATTCCTAACCATTCCCCCATAATTCCAAATTTCTGGACTCACCACCGAATTTTACTGTTCCCCAATTCCAGCCCTTCACACACAGGTCCTTCTCTACCAACTCCAAACGATAGTGGGATTTGAAGAAATCTGCCAGTTTCTCAAACTCCTATAAGGAGAGAAAAGATTCAATGAGCCTGGCTTAGGCCATCCCTGATATGCTCTGAAGGTAATCAAGCCAATTTATCCTCACACCTCTAAGGCAAATTATAGTGGGAAAACTATGAACTCGATAAGAACTTGTCCCTGGAGAATAGTATGAAAAGATAGAGTCAGGTATGGAGAACCAATATAATTAAAATGACTGCTGCCTAAAGTAATTTATTCTGTACCATGCCAATCAAATAACCAAAGTATCACTTTACAGAACTAGGAAAAAAAATTATTCTTTAAGAATAAAAGGTCAACAAGAGATCATTATATACTTCAACAACAATACTATATGATGATCAATTCTGAGGGACGTGGCCCTCTTCAACAATGTGATGAACCAAATCAGTTCCAATAGAGCAGTAATGAACTGAACCAGCTACACCCAGCGAAAGAGACTCTGGGAGATGACTATGAACCACTACATAGAAATTCTCAATCCCTCTATTTTTGTCTGCCTGCATTTCTGATTTCCTTCACAGCTAATTGTACACTACTTCAAAGACTGATTCTTTTTGTACAGTAAAACAACTCTTTCGACATGTATACAAATATTTTGTTTATCTTATACTCTAACATATTGAACATGTATTGGTCAACCTGCCATGGGGGGGGGGGGGGGGGGAAGGAGGGGAAACATTGGAACAAAAGGTTTGGCAATTGTCAATGCTGTAAAATTACCCATGCATATATCTGGTAAATAAAAACTATACTTAATAAAGAAAAAAAAAGAATAAAAGGTCAAGAACCTCAAGGTAAATAATGAAAAAAAAGTGGGAAAGGAAAGGGAATAGCAATTAAATAGCAAACTACACTACAGAGCAGTAGTCACCAAACAAACTGATTTCTGGTTAAGAGGTAAATCAGTGGAGCAGATTAGATTCGCAGCACACAGAAGTAAATAAGTATTATTGCTTGATAATCCCAAAGACCTGCTGGACTAAGAACTCCCATTGTGACAAAAACTGTTCAGAAAACTAAAAAGCAGTTTAGTGGAAACAAGGAGTAAACCAGCTTCGCCTGTCATATACATGATGCACTACAAATGGATACAAACTTAGCCATTAAAGAAGACCTCATAAATAAAGTGGAGGAATAAGGAAAAAACTATTTTTAAAAACTACTGATTCAGGAGCAATTCAGTTCTAAGGGTAGGGGAAGAGGTTATGAAGAAACAAGGGATAAAAAAGGGCAGCAAGGTAGCACAGTAAATAGAGGGATGGTCCTGGAATAAGGAAGACTTAATACTCAATCTCTGACCACCTCATTTTCCACATCTGTAATATGAAGACAATAGCGCCTGCTTCTTGACTGTCGTTTTGAGGATTTACATTTGTAAAGTTTTGCAAACCTTAAAGCACCATATAAATGCTAGGTTATAATTACAAGGGATGATTCATTTTAATTATACAAAATTAAAGTTTTTGCCCCAAACTAATGGAGCTCAAGTAAAACAGGAAACCAATAACAAACAAAATCTTCACAACAAACTGCAACGCTAAGGGCCTCAACTCCAAAGTATGTAGTGACTGATTCAAATTTATAATCCATTAATAAACATTTATGAAGGGCCTGCTATGTGCCAGGCACAGTGCGAAGCCCTGGGGAGTTAAAGATGGCAACAGAAAATCTCTGTCCTCAAAAAGTTCAGTCTAAGGAGAGAGACAACAAATCCAAAACACATAAATAAGTTGTATATGGGACAATGGGAAACAATTAGCAGGAGGCATTAGAATTCAAGTGTTTTGAAAGGTTCAAAAGCGGGGATTTTAGTTGGGACATTAAAGAACGTCAGGGGAAGTGAGGAAGGAGACACCCCTGGCATGGAGGCAGTGAGGGGAAATGCCCAGAGCCCAAGAGACAGCGTGTGGAGAACAGCAAGGAAGAGGGCGCCGCTGGATGGAAGAGTGCATGTCGGGGGGAGGGGCCCGGGAGATGAAAGTGCTATCCCCGGGATGATAAAGGGTCAAAGAGGAGAAATAGGCAATTTTCAAGGAAAGAAATCCAGCTAAAACGGAAGGCAAAAACGAATCCAAATCACTAACAATTAGAGAAAAGAGCCTTAAAGTAACTCTAAGGTTCTACTTTACACTTGTCAAATCAGCAAAGTTGACAGAAAATTGGAAATCATACCCAAATCAACTGAACTCCCCTAGACCTAGTGGAACTACTACTAGCCCGGCCTGCAGAGATCCAAGGAAGACCTGGGAAGACATGGGATACGAAACAGACCCACCAGGGACCACAATTTTCCCTCCCCTGAGGCTGGGGTTAAGGGACTCGCCCAGGGTCCCAGCCGGGAAGTGTTGAGTGTCTGAGACCAGATTTGAACTCGGGTCCTCCCGACTCCAGGGCTGCGCCCCCTAGCTGCATCGACAACAAATCTAATATCCAATAAATTCATAACACACAACAAGCTCTGTATGGGACAAATAGGAAATAGGAAGAAAGGCCCTAGGATTAAAGGGGCTCTGAAGGGTTTAAACGCTGGGATTTCGGCTGGGACGTAACGGAAGTCGGGGGACTATGGCAACAAACAGCTTTAAAAGTCCACTCTCATCCGTGTGATACCTAGGGCGGATTCGGACCCCCGCCAGCCGCGGCCTGACGGACCCGGAGAGCGCAGGAATGTTTTGTCTGACTACGGTATTTGGTATAAAAATGTGGTTTTCTCCCGCCTCCCTCGGGGGAAGGGACGGAAAACTGTTTCTGGGGAACTTTTTTTAAAAAACAACAAAGGATTGAGTTACTCAGCAAGGACAAAAGGGGAGAAAAGCTGACAGTCACAGAAGGGGAAATGATGGCGGGCCTGCGGGAGCGGCGGAGCCGGCCCAGCGGCTGCGGGCGTGGATGCCCAGGTGGAGCGGGCGTCAGCAGACACCGGGAGGGCAGTCGGGGGCTCCCCAGGGAAGAGCGGGCCTCACCGATTCCCGGAAGCCGTCGTACTTGTAGAAGTGGCCGTTCTTGGTCAGCAGCTTGAGGCCGTGGCCCAGAGCCACCCGCCGCCAGATGCCCTCGGTCAGCTCCCCGGCCTGGATGTTGTCCACTTTGCCCGTCTTACTGTTCTTGAAGATTATACCTTGGCGGCTCAACCGAAGGCGGCCATCGTTCTGCGGGAGAAAAGGGCGGCGCTCAGCCCGGGCGCGCAGTGGGGGGCAGCGGTCACCCGGGAGACAAAGGCACCAGGTCAACCTGGGCCCGGAGGGAGCTGCGAGCCCTCTCCGCCCTCCAGTCCTCCGCTTCCGCCAGCTGCCCAGGGCCTCTCTGCGCCCGCAGGGACACCAAGGAGCTGCGGACCCCCGCCCGGGCCCGGGAGGGCAGCCTCCGAGCGAGGGCCTGGCCCTGTCGGCCCCTCTTACCATAGAGCCCTTCACCTCCTGGTAGATATCGTTGAACTCCAGCGTCTCTGCCATGCTGAGCTGGCCCTGGGGTCCGAGCGCGGGCAGCAGTCCGAGGGGAGGTCAGCGGCCTCCTGGGATCCGGCCGGAGAAGGAGCTGGAAGACGAGGAGAGGGAGGGCTGCTCAGTGATGGCCCCCACTCTGGGGGGCTGGGCCTGGCAGGGAAGGGGGCTCCCGCAGGGTCTCAGCAGGGGCACCCCGCCTCCAGGCCGGCTTCTCACACACAGCCCGCAGGGGCCCCCGCACCAGCCGGGAGCGCTCTTCACGGGGCCCCTAGTGCCCAGTTACAGCCCCTCAGCCACCGGGCAGGCGGCGGGCCAGTGCACACAAGGGCCACACTCGTCTCCCCGGCCCCTCGTCCGCACGGTGGGGCCTCGGCCGGGGCTCCCGCCCCCACCACTAACGAGTGCATCCATCGGGGGCCAGACCCCCGCCCCCTTCCCCCCATCACCCCGGTCCGCTTCGAGGCCTCCCCTCCCCCACGTGGCTCCGGCTGCCCACCGAGGGACCCTCCAGGCCCCCTCCCCCGGGCTCCGGGCGGCCCCTCCCCTCACGTCCCTCTCCTGACATCTCCCTCCCCAACCCCCGAGAGCCTCTCGTCGTCGCCCCCAACTCTGTCTCCCCCCCCTTGTGGTTTCCTCTTTCCCCCTCCCATCTTATCTCCCCTCCCCCCACCTCTGTGCACTCACCCCCACCCCCACGCAGGATTGCTGCCGCTCGCCCCACCCCCACCCATCGTCTCACCTCCTCAACCCCGGGCTCCTCCGGGGGACACAGACATGGACGCGGGGGACTCGGGTAGGCTCCGGGGGGGCGGGGGAGGGGGCTCCGGGATCAGGATCTTTTCCCGCGTGCGCAGCCCCGGCTCCCGCCACCGGAAGCAACGCTGCCATAGAGAAGACGAAAGGGCTAGAGGGGACCCCGGAGCGGCTCTGCTAGCCCGCGCGATACCATAGAGACACTGGAGGACTGAAAGAGGGAGGGGCCGAGAGAGGGAAGGGGGCGGGGCTGAAGGAGGCGCGGGGAACGCGCGCTCTGCTGCCACCGTCGCTGGGGGGCGCTGTGGAGCCCCTGCGGGTCCGGAAGCTTGCTTGTGCTTCTGTCAGTCCGTGTGGCTGTGCTTTCGTTTGCGTGCGCCTGCACGCGTGGGCCTGCGGGGGAGGGTGTGACCGCGTGCGTGACTTGTGGCGGTGCCGCGGGCATGTGTGTGCTGCGTGTGCACGATCCTGCACGCGTGTGCCCCTCGGCTGTGGGCCTGCGGGGGGGTGTGACCACAAGCATGACGTGTGGCGGTGCAGGCGCTGCGGGCATGTGTGTGCTGCGTGTGCGCGATCCTGCACGCGTGTGCCCCTCGGCTGTGGGCCTGCGGGGGGTGTGACCACAAGCATGACGTGTGGCGGTGCAGGCGCTGCGGGCATTTGTGTGCTGCGTGTGCGCGATCCTGCACGCGTGTGCCCCTCGGCTGTGGGCCTGCGGGGGGTGTGACCGCGCGCGTGACGTGTGGCGGTGCGGGAGCCGCGGGCATGTGTGTGCTGCGTGTGCGTGATCCTGCAGGCGTGTGCCCCTCGGCTGTGGGCCTGCGGGGGGGGGGGGGTGTGACCGCGCGCGTGACGTGTGGCGGTGCGGGAGCCGCGGGCATGTGTGTGCTGCGTGTGCGCGATCCTGCACGCGTGTGCCCCTCGGATGTGGGCCTGCGGGGGGTGTGACCGCGCGCGTGACGTGTGGCGGTGCGGGAGCCGCGGGCATTTGTGTGCTGCGTGTGCGCGATCCTGCACGTGTGCCCCTCGGCTGTGGGCCTGCGGGGGGTGTGACCACAAGCATGACGTGTGGCGGTGCAGGCGCTGCGGGCATGTGTGTGCTGCGTGTGCAGATTCTGCACGTGTGCCCCTCGGCTGTGGGCCTGCGGGGGGTGTGACCGCGCGCGTGACGTGTGGCGGTGCGGGAGCCGCGGGCATTAGTGCCCCCCATCCCGTGCAGCCCCGAGGGCCGGAGCCGGCGTGAGCAGCTGCCTGGTCCCGAGAGGACCCCATTGGAGCTGGAAGCACACAGATCCGGCCTCCGGTAGTCCCGAGGGGCGGGGCTTTGCGCGGCCTCTTCACCCGCCGCTGCCACTCCTGCCCCGCCTGTGAAGCGAAGGGGTCTCTGGGAGATCCGCGTTCAAGCTTCCTCCCGGGCCCTGCCTTCCCCTCAGATTCCCCCATTAGAGGCCCTCTGGAACAGGAGCCCTTGGATAACACATTGCAGGCTCGATTTTTCCCCAAGGATGGATAGTCTCCACCTGGCGCGCTCCCAGCCCTGCGGGCCTCCGATTGTTCCCCGGGCGATGCCCAGGCCACTGGTGCCAGGAGAGGGTCCCCAAACTCCGCTGTGCCGGGACCGCACAACCTCTCTTTGCACCCATTTTACAGATGGAGAAACTGAGGCTAGACAAGGAGCCCAGATTCTCCGAGCCCGCAGTGAGCCGGCGCAGATTCCCCTCCCTGGGAGCGGTAGCTTTGCCCCGCTGCCCCTCCCCGCCGTAATCACAATCCCCGCACTCCTCCGAGAGCGGCCGCGGGAGGATTTCAGTATCAGGTTCAGGCTCCGGTGTCAGGTTCCAGCGGAGGAGGCGGGAGCCAGAAGCGTCCCTTTTCCCGAGGTGCCTCGCGGCTCAGGAGCACTCATTCCGAGGGCAGGGCCAGGAGGGGGCTTAAATTGTCAGAGGGTGGGAGCTAAGACTTGTGGCTTCCAGTGCTTCACAATAAAGATGTATATGGCACGCATAGAGTGCTTCGGGGTGTCCAAAGGCCCGGATGTGGTTACTGAGTCAGATACAACTCTTGGGGACCCACCTGGGCTTTTCCGCCATTTCCTTCCATTTGACAGATGAGAAAATGAAGGCAGAGCGGGTGACGTGACTTGGCCAGAGTCACACAGATTAAAAAGCGTCTGAGGCTGGGTTTGAACTCCAGGTCCTTGCAGTCTCCCCACCTCCAGGAGAAGCCGGAGGAGGGACTAGGACACTGGATTTGGAATAAAGAAACTTGGATTCCCATCTCAAGTCTGCCGTCTACCACCTATGTGAGAGCGCAGGGAAAGTCAAGTTCCTTACCGGTTAAACTAGGAAATTGGACGCGCTGACCAACGAGATCCTGGCCCATGCTAAACCCCCACCTAAAAAGTAAGAGTAACACTTCAGTGAGGTGAAAGGGCTTGGCCAAGCTCACTCAACAAGATTCAAGGGCAGCATTTGAATCCCAGCTTCCTGCATCCACCGAGCATCCTTCCCGCACTAACGTGATTTTCTACTGGGCGTCTTTGGGATCATCCAAGCATAGCTTTTACAACTAAAATGCCCCTTAGAGGCCTCCTAGCCCCAACCACTCATTGTATAGACGGGGCACTTGTCCGGTATCCCCTAACATCCCAGCTGGCATTCAAACTCGGCTTCTCTGGTGACAAATCTGGTGTCCTTTATAGACAGAACTCCCGACCTGGGACTGCTCCCCACAAGGCAACTCCTGGGACGACTCCAAGGACAACGGTTCCTATTTAGACAGCCTTCTGAGGCAGGGGTTCTCAAACTACAGTCCAGATGCGCCCGCCGGGTTCTGGCAAATGGGCCGAGGGGCGGAGACAGAGCGGGAGCTGTTGTTTTTACTCTAGTCCGGCCTCCCACAGTCTGAGGGACAGGGAACCGGCCCCTATTTAAAAAGTCTGAGGACCCCTGCTCTAAGGTTCCGTAAAATGCTCCCCCAACAAGCTACCTGGATCAATAGAGCAATGGGAATATCATCTGCCTTGTACAGAGAAGCTCACTAAGACCCCAGTTTCTTTCTTATTTTTTTACATATTTATTTTCCCCACTTACATAAATAAAATAATTTTTGAACATTTGGTATTTTTTTTTTTGTTTTTGAGTTTCAAATTCTATCCTTCCCTCAGACAAGAAGCAATTAGATACGTTATATAGGTGCAGTCGTGTACAACATTTCTGTATTATTAGTATTGTACAGAAGCCTCAAATAAAAGAAAAAGAGAGAAAGTGGAACTAGCACGCTTCAGTATGTATTTAATCAATATCAGCTCTTTCTCTGGAGGCAGATAGTATGCTTCATCATTATTCCGTTGGGATTGTCTTGGATCATTGCATTGCTGAGAATAGCTGAGCCATTCACAATTCTTCATCGAATTGTGCTGTTATTGTGTTGAAGCTTTTCCTGGTTCTGTTCCTTTCACTCTGCATCAGTTCATGAAAGTCTTTCCACGTTTTCCTGAGTAATAGCACATTGATATTCTAATTATGTAGTTATTGATGGACCTCGCTTTGATTTCTAGTTCTCAGTCACCTTAAAAGGGAGCGGCTATAAATAATTTTATACAAATAGGTCCTTTTCCTTTTTTCAACACAAACATTTCTTTTTTTTTTTTTCTGAAGCAATTGGGGTTAAGTGACTTGCCCAGGGTCACACAGCCAGGAAGTGTTAAGTGTCTGAGGTGAGATTTGAACTCAGGTCCTCCTGAATCCAGAGCTGGCGCTCTATCCACTGCGCCCCCTAGCTGCCCCCAACACAAACATTTCAATGAGTCAAAAAAAAAAAAAAAAATTTCATTAAAGTTATTGAACTTCTATGCCTTGTTTCTTTATTGATGAAATGTTTGTCTTCTACAGGTACTAGTGGCGGAGTAGATAGCAGGATGGACCTGGAGTCAGGACTTGTATTCCAACTAGCCTCAAACATTTGCTATCTGTGTCATCCTGGACTTGTCACTTAACCAATATCTGCCTCTTTAAATCTGTTTCTTCATTTGTAAATTGAGAATAATGATATCACTTAACCTCCCAAGATCCTTCTATGACTCAATGAAATATTAGTAAAGTACTTTGCAACTATTAAAGTGCTATGAAAACTGCTTGCTATAATTGACTTGATTTATAATTCAATAGGGTAGTAACCGAATAGTGCTATTTGTTGTGTTCCTCTTCTGCACATTGTTTTCTCCGGTGATTTAAAAAGTATATTGTTACTCTTTTTTTCACTTTCCTTATTGAATTGCTGAGCTAACTCACAGAACGGAGGGCTTCTGTTCCTGGCCTCCTGATTTCAAATCCAACCAGCTTTCTACTGCACCATGAATAGCAAGACGATTTTTTAGAATTAGCAAATCAAATCAGAGCCAACTTTTGCTCCCCCTAGAAACTCGTGCTGTTTTTTTTCTTCAGTGGCTGACTCTTTCTTAGAAAATTAAATTATTTTCTGCCTCCCCACTCTTGGCAGAGAAGTAAATAGGATCTAATGTTGTATTGTCAGATGTGGTCACTGGATCAGATTTTTTTCCTTTGCTTAATTGTCTTTATCGAAAGGGAGGGGATAGGCTGAAAGGTTAGTTATAAAGAAAAAATGCATCAGTAAACATTTTTAAAAAACATTCAATGTTTTCTCAAAAACAATACAGAAATCTAAACTTGCTTACTTATTTATATTTAAACAACTCACTTCAACGCATGACAATATTATTTCAACCCTTCCTTCCTAAGTCTCCATCATGATCTGTACATTCTTCCTCATGGCCTTTTCCTCATATCATTACAGTTTTGTGGACACCATTGCTCTGGATCTTCTTTTTTCACTGTTTGTTATTTCATAATAGTTTCTCTAAGTATCTTTTCAGATACTTAAGGAACACTTGTGTGATCTCTCCCCCAGAATTCTCTTCTCCAGTCTAAACCACTCTAAATTCCTTCACTCTTAGTCTCCAGACGCCTGATGTCCTAGTCACCTTCCCCAGGACATCTTCCAGCTCCTTAATCACTTATTGGGCATTGCTTCAGTGAAAATGAGACCTGCTAAAGACCTTCAGAGGAAGTGAAGCTGGTGAGTGTGCACAATCCTCCCTCACTTAAATCCGATTCACGTGCATGTTACGGTCTCACTTCCCCATTTGTCTTTAAGAACAAAGAACAAACAACAACTCCCCCTAAAAATTAATTTCCCAGATGTAGTTGGATCTGGGCAGAACAAGGCAAGATTATTAACTCTGGCATTCTGGAACTCAGAACGCAGTCTGAGATCATATTAGTTTCTTTGGCTGCATTGGCTCAGTTTCAAGAACAACCCCAACATGTTTTAAGGATGTTTTCCCCCTCTTATACTATACTTATAAAACTGGTTTTCTTTTGTTTTTTAATTAATTTTATAATTATAATTTTTGATAGTACATATGCATGAGTAATTTTTTTTTTTTATTTACAACATTATCCCTTGTATTCACTTCTGTTCCGAATTTTGCCCTCCTTCCCTCTACCCCCTCCCCTAGATGACAGGCAATCCCATACATGTTAAATGTATAAAACTGGTTTTCAACCTAACATAGAACTTTATATTCATCCTAATTCAATTTCATCTTACTAGATTTTTTTTGGGAGAGGTTATTTTTTTTTTTTTTGTTACATCTTATTAGATTCTGACCATTAGACATTAACATCTTTTTTTTTTTGCATTTTTTCTTATGCTTTATTCTTTTTATGTATTTATTATTTTTAAAATTCTTTTTATTATAGCTTTTTACTTACAAGATATTTGCATGGGTAATTTTTCAGCATTGACCCTTGCAAAACCTTCTCTTCCCCTCCTTCCCACCCACCCACTCCCCTAGATGGCAGGTAGAGCAATACATACATTAATATATTTTTTAGAAATGGCTGCTGACATCCCTTTCACATAAGTTAGACTTTCCACACTCCAGTTTTACAAATAAAAATATATCTGTTGTCCCGGACAGGGTCAAGCACAGATCCATACGGAACTCACAAGAAAGCTCTCGGAAAGTGGATGTTGACCCATTCACAAATATCATTTGAGTCTGATCATTAGAATAACAATTGTCCTTATCTTGTAGTCTGTCTTTAGTACTCCATGTTGACATAGACTTAGCCATCATGTCTTTCTGTATCTTCAGTGCTCCGGATTGCAGTTTATCTGGACTGCTGACTGCATTTCACCAAATGTATCCCCTTTGCCATCCCCTCACTTATCTTAGGTTGCAAGTCCCCATTAACTAATAATTTATTCCTTCCTAATCTAAGTATGTCGTTATTTGGCAGAGAAAATTCAAGTTGAGTAGTTCTCCCTCCTCTCTATTATCTATCATCATTATCTCAGTACTATACTTATGCTTTCTTTGATAGTCCTCAAATCCCCCAAATAACTTTAAAAGCCTTTTTTCTTGTCCTTTGTATTTATCATCATCCTTGAGTCATTCTGACCTTTAGATCTCTGGCTGCTTTTCCAATCCAATCTTTTTTTTTTTTTTTTAATAGTATTTTTTTTCTTTTTTTCTTTTTATTATAGCTTTTTATTTACCAGATATATGCATGGCTAATTTTTCAACACTGACAATTGCCAAGCCTTTTGTTCCAATTTTCCCCTCCTTCCCCCTCCCCCAGATCAGTTCAATCATTCTTATCCATCCCCAGTTACCTGTCCTTACGCCTAATTTCTGCTCATGCCTTTTTAAAAATCTGAATTGAACAGAAAATTCCCCATGTGTTCACATCTTGACTCTTTAGATAGTGCCTCCTTTTCTTCCAAGTTAGTTAAGTTTGTTTCGAATTTGGTTCCTTACTTTACCCTATTTATTACCTACATTTTGCATATTTGTGCACAGATGCTCTGTGTTGTTCTTGCTGCGTAGGTATTCTTCATGGACATACTTAGAATACTTGGCTTTTCCTGTCTTTTATTAATATTCTTTCTATGTCATATTTTCTGTTCTCTGTGATATCAAGGCAGCCAAATCTATGTGAACGGTTTTCTCCCTTCCCTTCAGTTTTCAGCTTGAAGCTTGCTTGATTGGTTCTAGAAAACTGCAGATACATACATTTTTACTGTACCTCATTAGGCACACTCCATCCCTGGCCAAGAGCCTATCCTTTCTATATTCTAAGCCAAAGTTCAGAAACAAAGATCCTATTCTCCGACAAAACCTTTTCATTCAGTCAGCCACTTCCTAATTCCAGACCTTCTATTCACACACACAAAAAATATATATATGTGTGTGTGTGTGTGTGTGTGTGTGTTTGTATATATACAAATATATACACATACATGTATAGGGAGAAAGAGATAGCGACAAAGAAAGAGAGGCAGACAGAGACAGAGAGAGAGACAGAAAGAGACAAAGACAGAGACAGACAGACAGAGATAGAGAGAGATTCTTGTCCAGGACTTCACAATCCATAGCAATGTTCTCTGTGTTCCTTCTGACAGACAGACAAGCAGAGACAGAGACAGACAGACAAACAGAGAGACAGAAACAGAGAGAGATTCTTGTCCAGGACTTCACAATCCATAGCAATGTTCTCTGTGTTCCTTCTGATAGACAGAGAGACAGAGACAGACAGAGAGACAGAGACAGAGAGAAATTCTTGTCTAGCACTTCATAATCCATAGCAATGTTCTCTGGGTTCCTTTTGATAGACAGACAGAGAGACAGAGACAGACAGAGAGACAGACAGAGATAAAGAGACAGAGACAGAGAGAAATTCTTGTCTAGCACTTCATAATCCATAGCAATGTTCTCTGTGTTCCTTCTGACAGACAGACAAGCAGAGACAGAGACAGACAGACAGACAGACAGACAGACAGAAACAGAGAGAGATTCTTGTCCAGGACTTCACAATCCATAGCAATGTTCTCTGGGTTCCTTCTGATAGACAGACAGAGACAGAGACAGAGAGAGATTCTTGTCCAGCATTTCACAGTCCATAGCAATGTTCTCTGGGTTCCTTCTGATAGACAGACAGAGACAGACAGAGAGACAGAGACAGAGACAGAGAGAGATTCTTGTCCAGCATTTCACAGTCCATAGCAATGTTCTCTGGGTTCCTTCTGATATTCTTTAACACTAAGATAAGGACACTTGCAGGGCAGAGAATGTAGATTATTCATTGTATTTAGTTTCAGGCAGATGAGGTGTGTAGGACAAGATAAAGAGTGTGAAACATTCATTAATTCATTCAACAGATATTAATTAAACCCATGTTATGTGTTAAATACTTGAGGGAGATGTAAAGATAAGTCAGACATAGTCTCAGCTCATAATGGGAATAAGAATCTCAAACTGGGGTGCCGGGAAGCTTAATGGGGTAGGTTGGAGCGTCAACAGCAAAGCTGCCAAGGATGGAGCAGCCTAGATAAATCAGAAATCCCAGGGGGGCAAGGCCATCAATTCAAAATCCAGGATTGCAGATACTTCCGAACCCACCCACCCCCCTGTGACATCACTTCAGGGGGGTGGAGAGTGAACAAAAAGAGGGGTCCCCGCCCTGGGCTCTAAGCAGCCTGTGTGGCCAAGGAGCTGCTCCAGGGCTAAGTGCTGGAGTTTCCTGGCTTTCAGGGCTCCCTGCCTCTCTGAGCTGCCCCCTCATTAAACCATCCTTTTTAACAATCTCCTTCAGCCTCTCTGCCCCGAGACCTTCATTCTCCAGGGGGCTGCTATCAGCCTCTGATTCGGGGACAGCCGCCTCTGACTCTCCCCAAACAGCTTCTGAGTGCTTCCTCAGCATGAACTGCATCTCAGACTTCTTCACCTATGAGACCACCAAGTCAGTGGTGGTCAAGAGCTGGACCATTGGGATCATCAATAGAGCCGTACAGCTTCTCATCATCTCTTATTTTGTGGGGTGAGTGTGGGGGTCCCTACTTAATTAGGAGGGAGGTTCTTTCCCCTCTCTCCTCTCCTCATCCCAGGGTTTCGATTCATCCTTTAAGGCTTCTCCTCTTCATCCCAGGAGGCATCCTAGGCTCTGAAAATATGAGTTGCATGCCCAATTTGGACCTTCTCTCTGCACATTTTGGGGAGCGAGGTTCAAATGATACCCCTTTCCTGAGGCTAGCGTTTGTGTGTATCTTGTCTTCTCTCTTCCTCATCTCCTATGCCGGGAACTAAGCATAATCGCCTAAATTCCCCCTTGCACAGGAAAAAAAAAGTGGTGGCGAATAGGAAGTGGGGAGGAGCCCCCCAAGGCCAGTTCAGAATGTCAGATGAGCAAATGGGGGAAGACCTGTGAGAGAGTGAGCTAGGGATGGGAAGCACTCAGGACTGAAAACGTAGAGGAAAGTGTTCTTGAGCTGCAATTGCTTTCCCTGGTAAGAAGCAAAATGAAGGGAAGAAAGGGAAAGTAGAGATGGAGTGGGAGGAAAGGGAAAGTGGGGATGGAGTGGGAAGAAAGGGAAAGTGGGAAGAAAAGGAAAGTAGGGGTGGAGTGGGAAGAAAGGGAAAGTAGGGGTGGAGTGGGAAGAAAGGGAAAGTAGGGATGGAGTGGGAAGAAAGGGAAAGTGGGGATGGAGTGGGAAGAAAGGGAAAGTGGGGATGGAGTGGGAAGAAAGGGAAAGTAGGAATGGAGTGGGAAGAAAGGGAAAGTGGGGATGGAGTGGGAAGAAAGGGAAAGTGGGAAGAAAAGGAAAGTAGGGGTGGAGTGGGAAGAAAGGGAAAGTGGGGATGGAGTGGGAATGAGGAGGAATGGGACTGTGTTAAAGAAGTAAGGGCATTCTTTGCCCTTGTCTGGGAGTTAAAGCAGAGGAGAGCTGCCCCCTGGGGAAGATATGTCCTGGAGCACAGAGGCATAATAGCCATTAAGCAGAAGCAGAGTTGCTAAAAGCGGGAGGAGGGAGGCTGGGTTAGAGAGACAATCCCTTCAGTTCCTCCATCCCCTCCTTAGGAAACAGGAAATTATCATCCTTATCAAAAAAGCATCTATCTAATGTGAGCTTATCCCCGGCCCCTTCTAGTAGAAAATATTCTGATCGATACCCCTCTGGGAGATGTGAGGTCACAGGGAGACATCCCTGCCCCAGACTAAAGGGCTCCGGCCAGACTGTCTATCATCCACCTGCTCCACGGTGGTGTAAAAATCCCAAGCGAATCTCAGGAGAGTTCCCTTAGAGGCTGGGGAGATGGCCATCTTCCTGTCTGGGAGAGAGGAGAGGGAGAGGGTCCCTGAGAAAACTAACAGAAGTCAAGAAGAAGAGAAGGGGCAGGGGTGTATGTATTCCTATGTACCCAGAAGGTCGGAGGAATGGGTACAGTTGTTGGGATGCATGTTGAGGCATCTATTGGTGGGAGTCCGTGTGTGAAGTCATGAGTGTGTCAGAGCAGGTGTGTGTTTGTGTGAGTCTTTCCAAATGTGAGTCAAATGTGTTCATCCATCAAAGGAGGTGGTACATGCCTTGCCATCATGTATTCCTGTGTGTGTGTGTGTGTGTGTGTGTGTGTGTGTGTGTGTGTGTGTGTGTGTGTGTGTGTCAGTGCTACTACACCAAGCTGGGGGAGGAGAGAGGACTGGGCTGAGTGTATTGATGTATCTGGAGTGGGCTAGGGCTGCTCCATGGGGATCTGTCAGAGCCAGAGATGGATGGGGCTTGAGATGAAGAAGCCAGAATCCCTCCCCCTCAGGAAGAAGCCAGAGGAAGGTCAGTTGAACTCTAACCCTTAAAAGACAATGATGGAGAAAGGAAAGAAAGAGCTGGAATCTGACAGCATGGAGCAGCGAGGTGGCCCAATGGATATAGCCCAGGACTTAGAGTCAGGCTTCAAGACACTTCCTAGCTGTCTTACTCTGGGAAAGTCACAATTCCTCAGCCTCAGTTTCCTCATCTAGAAATCAAATAAGATAGCATAGGTAAAGGGCTTCGAAAACTTAAAGCACGATATACATTATATAAAACACTAGATACTATATAGAGACTATTATTATAAGGATGGGGTGGGGGGAAATGGCAGGAAAAGCAAAGTGGCCAGGGAGGGCATTCTGTCCTCAAGGTTTAAGATTTGACTTTGGAATACCTCTAAAGACAAAGTGAATCAACTGATATTTCTAATAAGTAAATTATATATATATGTATATATATATATACATACAAATATATATATTATGTTACTATGTTACTAGATGTTACTAATATGTTACTAAATAAAGTAAAATAAGATGTTACTAAATAAAGGGTAATTATAATAAATAATAAGTAAATAAATATAATGAGATGCATGGTCATTTTGTCCTTTCACTAGGGTTTTCTTTCTTTTTTTTTTTTTTTGGTGGGAGAAGGGGGACATATTAAATTTCCGTAGTATGAAAGACTACAATATGCAAATTTTATTCAATGGGGAAGCTAAGTAACTCTAGACATAACTTATAATCTTTGGGGAGCTCTCCAAGCTCCCAGGAGCTTGAACAATTTGCCTATAGTCTCACAGTCAATATGTGTCAGAGACAGGATTTGAACCCATCTTCCTATTGCTAAGACTGGCTCTCCCTCCCCACTCTGCCAGGCAGTGCTCATGGTAGGCACTTACTAAATAGATGCTGAATAACTGAATGAATGAGCTTCCTGGAAACTCCCTAGCACATAGCTCAGCATCTTGCAAATTGTCCTGACTCTCTTAATGGAGAGTCTTTCATCTCTAGCTAGCTCTAACCAGTGTTCATACAGTGCTGTAAAGTTTACAATGTGCTTTACAAAAACTTTATCCTCTTGCCTGTCATCAAGGGGAGGGAGTAGGGGGAAGGAGAGGATAATTTGGAAAAATGAATACAAGGGATAATGTTATAAAAAAATTACTCATGCATATATACTGTCAAAGAAATTTATAAATAAAATTTAAAAAAACTTTATCCTCTGTAAGCTAGATGCTACTATTATTTCCTATTTTCAAGGAGGGAATATGGTGCACATAGAGATGAAGTGATTTGCCCAGGCTGATTTGCCCCAGCTAACATGTGCCCGAGCCCAGGTTTGAGATCAATTCAGCCAGATTCATCATTCTATCATGGAGCCACCTAGCTGCCAAGCTACCCATCACATCCCAGAGACTATCCCCACAAGGTCCTTCCACCATCAGTCCATTCACCAAAATAAGACCTTTGCCCAGCTGGCTCTTTAGTCTTTTCTTTCCTGCTCCATTTTCTCTACTTTCTGACTTGCATCAAACCCAAACTCTTCCATTTTTTCCCCTTTGGGGTCCCCAGTCCCCTAATAGATTCCAGGCTGAGGAAGGGCTAGGAAGGTGCCGGGGAGCTTGGTATGGGCTGCTTTCTGCAAATCCCACTTGCCGGAGAGCTGCCATCCTCCTTCCGCTCTATAAATAATAAACCAGGAACATGAGAATAAAATATTAAGTCAGAGCAGGGGAGGAATTTCCAATAATCCTACGCTCAGGACTGCACCATCTCTTTACCTCTGGCTTGAAGGGACAGTACCAGTCTCTCTGCCTTGGAAATAAAACCTCCTCAGGTTTGGAACTGCCTGGCTGGCATCCTGGGTCCCTGTGGGACCACTAAGTCTTCCGTTTGTTTTTTCACAGCTAGCTAGCGATGGCAACCATCCTTGAGCACTAAGGCTCCTTTTTGACACACCCCTCTGGACCATTTTGAAGCACCCGGAGGTAAAGGCTGTGAAAATGATTGGTTAATTACAACTCAGAGTCCCTAGGCTCTTTCTCCTGAAATATGCTTGTGGCAGGGGAATTCTCTGTTCAAAGTAAAGGAGGTTGGGACCAGAGTGGATGCAAGCCTTTACAGCTGAACCGTTAGTAGATAAAGGATAAGGATGTAGGAATGATGTCATTGAAAAGAGATCTGGACCTGGATAGGGTTTTACTCCTGTCCCTGGGCTTAAGTACTGGTGGTGTGACTCTAGATAAATTACTCAACCCCTCTGAGACTCAGTTTCCTTATTGGGTAAAATGATGGTTGGAGCTGATAATACCTAAAGTATTACTATGATTATGATGATGAAGGAAATAGGAATTTATTAAGTACTAAGCATTGTACAAAGTAATTTACAGATATTATATCATTTGAACTTTTACAGTAATACTGGGAGATAAGTTGTATTTTTCCCTGTTTCACAGACTAGGAAACTAAGGTAGATAGAGGTCAAACGACTTGTCCAGATTCACCTAATTTGGAAATGTCTGAGACTGGATTTGAACTCAGATTTTTTAAACTCCAGCTTCAAACCCCTTTATCTAACTTCTTCTAAGATCATTATGAAGTTCTAATGAAATCAATTTTTTTTTTTTGCAAAGCATTTTCCAAACCATATAAATGTTCAATATTACCACACCCATCTGTCTTAGTGATAACCATGATATAAAATTGCAAGTTAAGATATCATCCAATTGTCTTCATGGAATCCTAAGTGGTCTAGGAAGGTTCCCCCAAAAGTAGGCGTATAAGAGCTGTTCAAAGGAGGTGAGAAAAATAGGTCAAGAAGGATTGAAGGAACCAGAAGAAAGGAATGGTAAATTCAAAACATCTCACTTTCTTTATTTTTTTTTTTGTGGGGGAGGGTGTCAAGGACCTTGACAGACTTCTTAGAAAATATTTATTTTATTTATTTATTTATTTATTTTATTTAGAATTTTTTTCACAGTATATATGCATGAGTAATTTTTAAAATAATATTATCCCTTGTATTCATTTTTCCAAATTATCCCCCTCTCCCTCCATTCCCTCCCCCCGATGACAGGCAATCCCATACATTTTACATGTGTTACAATAAAACCTAGATACAATATATGTGTGTAAATACCACTTTCTTGTTGCACATTAAGTATTGGATTCCGAAGGTATAAGTAACCTGGGTAGATAGACAGTAGTGCTAACAATTCCCAGTGTTCCATCTCTGGGTGTAGTTATTTTAGAAAATATTTATTGATCATAATGGAAGGAAATGGCTACATTTCGGTTAGAGATCAGTGAAAATAAAGATATAATTTACCATGTTCCTAAACTCAAATCCTTTGACTTCTAGGTTAACAACATTTCTCCCCTACTACCCCACATATGGTTTCCTATTTCTACCAAGGACATTTCCATTCTTCCACTCACTCAGTTAGCAAATATCCTTGATATTTCTCACTGGCTCATTCCATATACTCATTCATTAGCCATGTCATGTCATTCCCATCCATCTCTTCTTATGTTATATTAGGAAAACCACCCTGATTCAGGCCCTTTTCACCTGTGTGTGAAATATTGGTATAGCCTCTTCATTGGTCCCCCAGAACCCAGCTTCTCCCATCTCCCATCTGCCATTCACAGTGTTGGCAAAATGGTACTCCTAAAGCACAAACTCTCTTCTCTGCTTAAGAAAGCGCTTTCAGTGACCCTCCTATTGCCTCTAAGGTAAATAATAAACTCCTTTCTTTAGCATTTCAAGACTTTTGTAATATAGCTCCAATCTATCTTTCCCCAATGATTACATGATATTCTCTCCCCCACACTCTCCAGTTCTGCCCTACTGGCCCATTTCACCATTTTCTAGAGAAGACATCCCATCTCCCATTTCTGCTTTTGCATAGGTTTCTCCCATGCTCAGAATGTTCTACTTCCTCAACTCAGTTTCCAGAATCCCTTAAGATCTTCCAAAACAAATCTTTTTTTTTTTCTGTTTATTTTATTTTTTCAAAACAAATCTTGATTAAGCAGCAAACACTGGACTAAATTCTGGGATTAAAGACAAAAAGGAAACATTCCTAACTCAATAGCTTCTATTCTTTCAAGAGAAACAAGTAGAAATGCAAACACATACAACATGTAAGTAAAGTAAATCCAAACGAATTTCCTGGACAGAATGGCAATACGGAGGTAGTATGAAATATACTCCCTCTTCACTTTAACTTTTTAGCACTCCTCCTGACTTCTTTTAAAGCTTCTTGAGGAGAAACATCCAAGTGTGAGGGACGGTCTGTGCAAAAGAACAGAAAGGGCAGATAGGTTGTACAAAAAGTATGGTAAGAGGCTATAATATAAATATATCTTTATTTTCTCTGATCTCTAACCGAAATTTAGTCATTGCCCTCACTGTACTTGAAGTTCAGGATGAGTGATAAGTAATGACAACAAGGTAACAAACAATAATAATAATAAGTAATAATTTGGAGCAAGATTGCACAAGTTTGTATCTCATCCTACAGCCAATAGGGAGCTATGGGAGCTTGTTGAGCAGAGTAGTGACGTGATCAGATCCATACTTTGATAATATTTCCTCGGCAGTCAAGGGGAGAGACATCAGCTTAGTTCAAGTCCTGCTTACTTTGTCTTTAATCCACCTATTTGCAATTACCTCAAATTAATTTGTTTTGAATCTATGTATATTTGATATTATTGGTCTATACTTGATTTTTCCTCAAATAAATAAAATAGAACCTCTTTGAGAATGGGCAAGGTCTGTTTCCCTTTGAATCTTTAGGTCTAAGAACATGTGAAGCATCCAGTAGGTGCTTAATAGATGCTCAGTGCCTCGGATTGAATAGAAATAGGAGTCAGGAATGGTGCGTGTTGTAGAGAAGGAGAGAATATTCCAGGGAAGGACTGAAAGCAGAAGCAGTGCTCTCAGCTGAGTGTTTTGGGGTTTTTTAAGTGATGAGAATTTTCACTATGTATCACAGAACTGATAGCTTGAGTCACTGCGGGCAGCGGTTTCTCCACCACTTGGTGGTCCTAAAATGTGGGTGAGACACTGTGGGCAGGAAGTGGGGGAGGGAAATGATTTCAGGGGAGTCCCTCCTCCAAGCTGAGGTGGTCACAAGCCAAATGAAGAAGGGCCAGATCAGGAGAGGTAAGTGGCCACTGGGTGGCAGCACTCACCAAGGAATTGGGCTTCCACTCCTGCCATACTGATCTCTTCAATCTGCCAGGGAAGGGGCAAGGCTCTTGCCACTCACCTGGACCCTCAGGCCAGGTCTCTAACTCCCAGATCTCTTACTTCCTTCTCCCTGCTCCCCACTCCCCAAGTTTAGTATTTCACATTTACTCTTTTCTTCTCTCTCTCCTTTTAAATTTTACAAAACTCAAAGCACTTTTTAATCTACTTTATATATATTTTAATTTTATTTATCTATGTTCATGATGTTTCCCTCCATAGATTGTAAGCTCCTTGAGAACAAAAATCACTTTTAAAAATCTTTGTATCCCCAATGCTTACTACAAAGTAGTTTTTTAAAAATAACTGCTTGCTAAAAGGAAGTGGGAGAGAGACAGATTTAGTCAACAAGTCAAACCAACAAGCTTTTATTAATCACCTATCATGGGCCAGGCATTGTGCTCAGCCCTGAGGATACATACAAGTTGTTGGTGTTTATCCTTCATTCTGGAAGCCGACCATGACATCAAGGAAGTGATGTCATGACATATAAGTGAATTGGATTGAAATGAAGGAAGGCTGGGCAAAGTCACCAGCCTCGCTTTCTCCTCCTGGATCTGGTGGCAAAATATAGATGGGGATGTTGGGAGATGGCCCTGGATGGACCTTTTGAAGCTTAAGACTTTAACAGGTCTCAGTGTGATTGAGACAATGTCCAATCAGTGGTTAAAACTTGGATATTGTTTATCCTTCCTTAAGCATGGTTCTTGCCCTCAAGAAGTTCACCTTCTAGTGGGGAATACATTAAGAATACATAAGAAAGGAAGTACATCCCAAGCATATCCCAGAAAAAAAGGCATTGCTAACACTCAAAATGAAGGATTAAAAAGGATATAGCCTTTATATAAGGGAAAACTGTCTATCATAGTTATTAAAAAATGGTATGAACTACCTGAAAGAGAATGAGTTTCCCCTTCTTGGAGAACTAAAAATAAGGGCTAGATGGACTCTTTTTTTTCCCCCCCTGAGGCTGGGGTTAAGTGACTTGCCCAGGGTCACACAGCTAGGAAGTGTTAAGTGTCTGAGACCACATTTGAACTCGGGTCCTCCTGAATTCAGGGCTGGTGCTCTATCCATTGCACCATCTAGCTGCCCCTCATTGGACTCTTTATTGGATCTGTTGCAAAAGCGATTCAAGTTCAGATATGAGTGATTTTGGTGGTTGAATGTCCTTTCCAACTCACATTCTATGATTTTATGACCTTTAGAGTCTTCTGCTATTTCAAATTTTTGTGTCCTCTTGTCTAATTATAAGGTATAAATAATCACAAGGTGATCTTATAAAGAAGGGGAACCCTTTGTCCTGTCTTTGGACCTTGCTTCTGAATTTGAGAATTAAAAATATGCCATTACAGATTTAACAGGAAAACCATGTTGGCCTAGTAGAGTGGCCCTCTATGTTGAGATCTCTTTGGGACTGTAGCACGTTTGAGGGGTTCTGGATTTGTTGACTTTGGGGCCTCTTTCTCTCCTGGCTTCAGGTGGGTGTTCTTACATGAAAAGGCATATCAGGTACGGGATACAGCCATCGAGTCTTCAGTGGTGACCAAGGTGAAGGGCTTTGGACGTTACGCCAACCGAGTCATGGATGTATCTGACTATGTGACCCCACCCCAGGTAAAAGCTTTTTTGAAGGGCATGTGGATGACAGGAGCCACAATGGGGAGGTCTAGGGCTATGGGGGGAAGAGGAAAAAGAGGCAAAAGGATAGCGATCTCTGGACCAGAAACATTGGAAAGTCTTGAAGTTGCTAAATTAAGGTCTCCTTAGAAAAATATTTAAAGAATAATTATTGGGATGGGAGAGGGTCTTGCCCTTTAAGCACTAGCCTGAGAGTAAGGAAAACTGGGCTCTAATTATAATTCTTGCCTTCTATTTCCTTAAGTAAGTCATTAAAGTTTTTTGGGACTTAGTTGCCCCAACTACAAGATAAGGATAATAATGCTGTCCTACTTATGAACAGCAACAGCAGACATTTACAAAGGACTTTAAGGTTTACAAAGCATCATAAAATAAAGCCCTATATCGCATTTGAGCCTCACAACAATCCAAGAACATGGGAAATGAATCCTGCATGTGTGCGCCTAATGACGTCCGTGTGAGATAAATGCCTCTGGTATTGTTATTCCCATTCTGCAGACGAGGAAAGGCTCAGAGAGGGGAAGTAAGTCAGGGATAGTCCTGCAGCTGCTGAGTGCTACAGGTGGGATTCAAACCCAGGAGTTTGGAGAGCACCAAAGGCAGGAATATCCATGAACATACTTCAGAAACTGTAATGAAGAGGCTGCAAATGTACAAGCTTTTTTCTTTCTAAGTCTGATTGCATTTTTTCTCTCCCACCTTCCACTGCAAAGGGGACCTCTGTCTTTGTCATCATCACCAAACTGATCATCACCGAAAACCAGAGGCAAGGATTCTGCCCAGAGGTAAGAGCAAGCCAAGGTGGACAATGATGACCATATAATAATGATGAGAAAGGCAGGAAACTGGGGGGCTAAAGGAGGGAGGGGATCGGGCTTTTTAAGGAAGAGAAAAGCAGGATGGTTAAGGATGTCATCTAAGTAGGAGCAATGATGCTGCTTAGATGGGAAGAAATAAAATTTCTGGGGAAAAGCTCCTGCAAAAGGAGAGTTTGGATAAGCAGCGTGAGTTAAGGACTTGACCAGATGGACTATGGAAAGGGCCAGAAGCAAGAGGCAGTAGCAGAAGAGAAAGCAGACTCAAAACCAATTAAGTCTAAAGGAGATTATGGAGAAGGGAGGTGCAGAATTCAGCTTGCAAGATGCAGTTATTTCAGTTTGCTGTGTTTTTTCTGGACTATGGGTCTGTGAGCGGTGTGAGGGATGTGTATGTTTGTGTGTGTGTTTTAGTGATGTCCATATTTTTTTTCCTAAGACAATTGGGGTTAAGTGACTTACCCAGGGTCACACACATGTCCATATTTAGCCAGCCTGCTCTCCAGCTTCTGAAGTCCCTTCACCTGGAAAACTCCCACCACCACAACCCCCACTTACCTCCATAATAATGGCTAAGTCTAAACCAACGAGGATATAAAGTAATTAAGACACAGTCAGAGTCAAGAATATGGGAAATGAATTCCGCATCTAGATCATAATCCTGCTTCAGGTCTGGGGGCCGAGAACATTTTTTCCCACCTCTGCCCTCCCTAAAGAGACAAAGATTGATTCTACTTGATTCAATCTCCAAGCCTAAATGCTTTCCCATCTTCCTCCTGTCTTAGAATATTTAGTTTCCTTAAAAGCTCAGCTCGAAAGCTACCTTTTAACATGAGATCTTTCTGTATTCCCCAACTCCCCAATCAGGCAGCATCTGCTCTCCCCTCTCATCAAAATGATGTCTGTCCACACACACTATATTATATTATATGATGCAATCTAGCAATATAACATTAGTATCTAATATAACATGACATGATATTATGTGATCGATAGGATATGATATACTATCAGCCCCCGTCATCTCCCTTGATACAATGTAAGCTCCCTGAGGGCAGAGAACATTTTGTTGCCATCTTTGTATTTTCAGGGCCAACAGAGTTCCTGGCATTAAATAATAGGCACCCAATAAATGCTTGCTGATTGAATTTAAAAAGCATTTGTTAAGCTCCGAGACAGCGCCTGGCTCTCTGCTGGACTCTGGAATTACACAAATTAAAAACAAAACAGTCCCTTCTCTAAAAGAACTTGAAGGAGGAAAAGGAAAGGGGGAGGGAGGGATCAGTAATTGGAAAAAAAGAATAAAATTAAGGCAGTTTCTTGGAAGATGGATCCCCAATGATTGGGAAAAGGACTCTGGCATATAAGTTATATTTTAAAGGAAAGTAAGGGTTCAAAGAGGCAGAAGTGGAGGCCAGTCTATGAAAAAGCCCAAAGGAGAGGGATACAGGAGACTGCAAGGACTGGATGCAGTGTAGACTGTGAAGGTTGTAGCCCAACTCTGAGGGGCTTTAAGAGTCCAGAGGGAGCACTAAAGTTGCTTGAGCAGAGGAGTAACATGGTCATACTCCTTGACAGTTGTGTGAAGGATAGATTGCAGAGGAAAGAAGAAGGTGAGGGACCTGGCCACTGGGCCTTAGATGGGTGCTGAAGGCACGCTCCATCATAGTGTCTGCCCAGAGGTTGTCTCTAAGACGACCCTGATTTTAGGGAAGTGACGTCTTGACATGCAAGTGAATTGGATTTGAGGGAGGGATGGCTGTGAAGTCACCTGCCTCTCTTTCCCCTCAGAGCCATCTGGGTCCAGTGGCCAGATATAGATCAAGACTGGATGCAATGGGAGGTCCTGGCCTTTTTAAGCCAAGGTCTTGGTTTGACTGAGGCAACACCCATTCAGTGGTTAAGGCTAGGGAGCAACTGAGACACCTAGTCCAAAAAAAAAATTCTAAATGAATGAATGAATGAATCTGGGAGGGGGAAATGCTCAGGGTTTCTGGCCAAAGCAGAAATGGCTGCTTTTTATGTTCAATCTGAGCCTCACCTCTGCTTGTGTCTCTGTAGAGTGAGGAGAAACATGCTTGTACCACGGACCGGGACTGCCGGGCTGAGAGCTTCACTGGGGGAGGTGAGTGGATATCCCGCAGGAAGCAGAACCAAAATCCCAGCAGAGGCTGCACTAACTGGGCTGGAAGGAGGCCGGGAAGCAAATCTATCCATTTTCTAACAAGGTTAGGAATATAGGGGGAAGGAAGAGACAGATGTGACCGTCTCCTCAGGTAGAATTCTGGCTCCTTCGGACCCTCTCCCTATTACAGAGACCCTGTCCAATGTGGGCCTGATAAATATTTAACAACTGGTCCTCCACCAAAAAAAAAAAATACCTATGGCAAACTTTGTTTCATCTACGTATTAGTATTTTCTAAGGTCTAGAATCAAGAAAATCAACTTTTATTTGATAAAATCAAATCAATAAAACAATCAATCAAGTAGCTTTGGCCATTTTCCAAGGTGTAAATTCATCACTGATAATTGAGTAATTCCCTTTCTCCACTGGTTCGGCTGGTTTCAGTTCATCTCAATCCAGACCTCTCTAGCTCAGATAAGTGGGGGTAGAAATGGGAAATGGTGGATCCCTGGGTGACTTGGCCATTGTTCCCTCCCAGGTATTCTCACTGGCCGCTGCGTGAACTATAGCTCGAAGCTGAAAACCTGTGAGATCCAAGGCTGGTGCCCTGTGGAGGTTGACACAGTGAAAATGTAAGAACTGAGTCTCCTGACTCCATTGAACAAAATGGAAGATGATGAGCTAGTGTAGACACACCCTGACTTCCGAGACCCTGCCCTTGGGGAAGAGGAGGAATCTCCTTGCATGGCTGTGGACTTTCCTCCATTTTCCTCCCTGAGTAGGGCAGAGGTTCTCAAAGGTTTTTCCTTTAGTAATGAAAGGCCCCATTTTTACAAGATTGGGCCTTGTCTGTCTACACTTTGGGGGATCAACTCCCTGTCAGTACTCAGGAGGGAGGGTGGGTTTCCTCCCTTCTCCAGGAGAAGCTCAGGTTTCTGCTTTCCTCCTGCAGGCCTGTCATGATGGAAGCTGAGAATTTCACCATCTTCATCAAGAATAGCATTCGATTCCCTCTCTTCGACTTTGAGAAGTGAGTCTTTGGTCTAGAGCTTCCTCGCTGTCTCTCCCCTCGTCTTCTAGACCTTAAACCCAATCCACCATTTCCTTCCATCTATTTCCTCTTCGTTCCTACCTGGAATACACAGATTCTTTTCCTAAAATTTGATCCACAGCTTCCTGTTCCTTCTCCTAGTTTTCCTACTTAGATCCCAACCCACAAGCTATTTTCTCCTCTCCTCTTATCTCCCCCCCCCCCTTAGAATTGATCCAAATCCTCCCCCAAATCCCTTCTTATATCTGGGAAGATGAAGCTAGACAGGAGAACAACAGAGACAAGGACACTTGATTACATTCATTTTGCTTTTTTTGCCTTTTCTCATTTAGACTGAATAAAGTAGGATGCCTTTTCCCACCTCCTTGCCCTGCCAAAGTCTCCTTTGGGGTTTTTGCTTGAACCACCCCTAAGTGGTAATCCAATACTCCAGGGCCCATAATCCTCCTGGGCTTGGAGCTCATGTTTACACAGGATTTTAAGATTTACAATTCAGCTTCCCTATTTTTGTCCCATTAAAGAGGAGGTGGTTAAAGTATTATTTTTCCTACTTGGGGGAAGTTGAATGCCTTGGCTCTAGCCTCACAGTTGATAATCTCAGAGCCTGGATTAAAACACAGGGTTCCAACTCCAAGCAGAGTACAAATGAGTAAGGTTACAATTTCCAAATTATTCAGTCACAGTAATAATAATAATAATAATAATAATAAATAATAATAATTCAATAACTATGTTTTATATACCATAATTCATATATTTATTTAATGATATTTTATAATATATTTTAATAATATATATTATTTATTATATAAATATATTATAATATTTTAAAATAAAATAATAAATATAATATATTGTTTGTAATATTTATTATGCATAATGAAACAATATATCATATTTATAATATTTATTATCTTACTATATGTTCAATTATATTAATAATTATATTTTATTATATAAATATATAAAGTAAATTTTTATGTATTTTATATCTATAAATATAATAACTCTAACTATATATGATGATATAACTATATATATGATTATGCAAGTCTAGAGTGACTCATTTTCCAGAGTTCACATTTGGTCTCAGAAACATCCTATCTGTGTGAGCCTGTACCAGTCATTTAACCCATTTTGCCTCAGTTTCCTCATCTGTCAAATGAGCAAGAGAAGTAAATGGCAAAGCACTTCAGTATCTCTGCCAAGAAAACCCTAAATAGGGCCACAAAGAGTTGGACACAATCTGATAAATAATAGAACAAAAAAAAATAAAAATAGAAAAAAAAATACTCTTTGTATAGAGATATATATGTAAAATCTACTTTGATCTTCAAAATAACTCTGGGAAATAAGTGCTAATATTATTACCATTTAACAGATGACTAAACTGAGGCTATGTGATTGATCCATGATCAAATTGCTAGTAAACTTTTAATTGAAATCCTGACTCCAAGTCCAGAGCTGTTGCCCACTGTGCCTCCTAGCTACCTGTGGTGAAGAAAGCATGTAGAACTACCCCTGTTACACGTTTTCTGGACTGAAAATTCTCCTGAACCTCCGGTGGTCTGACTGTTGTAACATTCAGGGCTCAGGATGATTATGAATCCTGCTGATAGGTTTATGGTGGGATTGGGATAGCACTTGTGTGCATCTCTAAAATTTTCTTATCTTAAATCCTTATGGATTCTAACCCTATATATTCAATCCTTATGGATTCTAACCCTATGGATTCAATCCTTATGGATTCTAACCCTATGGATTCAATCCTTATGGATTCTAACCCTATGGATTCAATCCTTATGGATTCTAACCCTATGGATTCAGTCCTTATGGATTCTAACCCTATGGATTCAATCCTTGTGGATTCTAACCCTATGGATTCAATCCTTATGGATTCTAACCCTATATATTCAATCCTTATGGATTCTAACCCTATGGATTCAGTCCTTATGGATTCTAACCCTATGGATTCAATCCTTGTGGATTCTAACCCTATGGATTCAGTCCTTATGGATTCTAACCCTATGGATTCAGTCCTTATGGATTCTAACCCTATATATTCAATCCTTATGGATTCTAACCCTATGGATTCAGTCCTTATGGATTCTAACCCTATGGATTCAATCCTTGTGGATTCTAACCCTATGGATTCAATCCTTATGGATTCTAACCCTATATATTCAATCCTTATGGATTCTAACCCTATGGATTCAGTCCTTATGGATTCTAACCCTATGGATTCAATCATTGTGGATTCTAACCCTATGGATTCAGTCCTTATGGATTCTAACCCTATGGATTCAATCATTGTGGATTCTAGCCATAACTAGGAACTCTTGTGTCCCGAGGACAGTTCTGGCCAGGGTAGGGCCCAGTCCAGGAGGCTAGGAAAGCAGCTGGCCCATCTTCCAGACTATCCAGTCTGCATCTCTGCTCAGGGGCCACTTGGACCCAACCTCAATTACTGCGAGGAAGCAGGAAAGGGAAACTAACTCCAGGAGAGAGTCACGAAGCCAAAGGCCTTGTGAGAGTTTTATCCCAGGGCAGGAGAAGAAGTGGCAAGAGCCTATACGAGGTGGAAAGTAGTTGTTCAGTCACTTTTTCAGTTGTATCCGACTAAGATCCCATTTGTAGTTTTCTTAGCAAAGATACTGCAGTGGTTCTTCACTTCCTTTTTTAGTTCATTTGACAGATGAGGAAAGTGAGGTAAACTGGGTCAAGTGATTTGCCCAGGGTCATATAGCCAGTGAGTGTCTAAGGCCAGATTTGAACTCACAGAGATGACTTTTCCTGACTCCAGGCCCAGTGCTGTATCCATATGTCCCACCACAAAAGATGACTACAAGGAAGAATGGAGTTCTGTGTCCTCATCCAGTTGGGGCTACTCTCACGAGAACTGGGACTATGACTGAGTATGAGGGCAGTGGATAGAGCATCAGTCCTGAAGTTAGGAGGATCTGAGTTCAAATCCAGCCTTAGACACTTAACACTTCCTAGCCGTGTGACCCTAGACAAGTTATCTAATCCCAATCCCCTCTCCCTAAATAAACAGTCAAACAAACAAATAAATGACTGTGTCTGTGCTTACACATTTCCCTCCAAATTTATTGAAACACAACATCTTTCCATGGGCTGTTTTGTTTCAGAAAAATAAAGCCAAAAATTGGTATGAATTATCTGTCCGTGGAATTGGCTACTCTGGCCTGATTTAATTGAAGGTGGTGTGGCTTATTGATCTTGTAGAGAGACTCAAATCTGTTATTTATGAATTTATAGGACCCAAAGGACTTCTCCTCCAGGAGAACTCCTAGAACTCTGTTGGGTGTGCCATGTTCTAAGATCTCTTCCAGCCTAGATTCTAGTTCTTGGAGGCCATTCCAGGTTTTCTCATAGGGCTGTAGCTCTAGAAGTGGAAGGAAGCTCACAGCCTATCTCCCTTAACTTTCCAGCAGAGGCAACTGGGCCACAGGGAGGTTGAGGGACTTGTCCAAAGTCATACAGCTAGGAAGCTTCAGAGGCCAGACTATAAACTCATGTTCTCTGATTATTAAGTTACTATCTCCTATGAAATTCTGTTCCAAGGTCCCTCACAGGCCCATTTTTGTATGTTCTAAGATCCCTCCCAACTCTGGTGTTCTGTGTTCTAAAGGCCCTTCCAACCTCAACATTCTGTATCCCATCTGTGATTCATTCTGTATTTAAAATGATTGAAAACTTAGCCAGGTTGCCAACTGGAGTACTCATAAACTTTCCTTTTCTTTTTTCTTCCTCTTCCCTAAGCCTGAGAAGGCAATTCGGGTGGGAGGGGTCTGCTCCATCCCTACCTGGTCTCTACCCCAATGTATTTATTTATTTATTTATTTATTCATTCATTCATTCATTCATTCATTCATTCATTTATTTATTTATTTATTTATTTATTTATTTATTTATTTATTTATTTTTTGCTGAGGCAATTGGGGTTAAGTGACTTGCTCAGGGTCACACAGCTAGGAAGTGCTAAGTGTCTGAGACCAGATTTGAACTCGGGTCCTCCTGAATTCAAGGCTGGTGGCTCTATCCACTGTGCCACCTAGCTGCCCCTCTACCCCAATGTATTAAGAGTAGGAATGTTGTCCGTCTCAAATCCATCCAATCCTTCTGTCCTTTGGTGTGAGGTCCTGTATTGGGAGTTCTGTTTTGAGGTGGAATACGTCAAGCCAGATATTATGAAAGTCCGATTTCTCCCCCCTTTGTTCCTTGTCAACCCAACCCTGATTTTTCCCCCTACTCATTCAGATTCTCTCATCTCTCTCTTTTTTTTTCTGCTCTTTCTCAGGGGAAACTTGTTACCCAACCTCACTTCTGCAGACATAAAGAAATGCCATTTTCACCCTGAAACTGCCCCCTTCTGTCCCATCCTTCGGGTGGGTGACGTGGTCAAGTTTGCAGGACAAGATTTTACCAAGCTCGCCAACACAGTGAGGACTCCATTCTCTATCTTTTTTAAAATTTTGTTTTTTTAAATTAAAGCTGTTTATTTTCAAAACAAATGTATAGATAATTCTCAGCATTCAACTTTGCAAAAGCCTGTGTTCTGATTTTCCCTCTCCCTCCCTGCCTCCTTCACCTAGACATTAAGTAATCCAATATATGTTAAATGTGTGCAATTTTTCTATGAGTATTTCCACAATGATCATGCTGCCCAAGAAAAATCAGATCAAAAAGGGAAAAAATGAGAAAGAAAACAAAAAACAAGCAAACAACAACAAAAAAGTGAAAATGTTAAATTTGATCCATATTCAGTTTCCACAGTCCTCTCTCTGGGTCCAGATGGTTCTCTCCACCACAAGATTGTCGGAACTACCCTGAATCATCTCAGTGTTGAAGAGCTACATCCAAAAGACTCCAATCTCTTATTCCATGCGATGTCAGCATTTCCTCTAAAATCTGAGGCCCATAACACTCTGGCCCAATAGATTAAAAATTTTTTTTATTATAGCTTTTTATTTACAAGCTATATGCATGGGTAATTTTTCAGCATTGACAATTGCAAAACCTTTTGTTCCAACTTTTCCCCTCCTTCCCCCCACACCTTCCCCAAATGGCAGGTTGACCAATACATGTTCAGTATGTTAAAGTATATGTTAAATACAACATATGTATACATGTCTAAACAGTTATTTTGCTGTGCAAAAAGAATCGGACTTTGAAATAGTGTACCATTAGCCTGTGAAGGAAATCCAAAATGCAGGCGGACAAAAATAGAGGGATTAGGAATTCTATGTAGTGGTTCATAGTCATCTCCTATAACATGCCCTCCTGGCAGTTACTATTACTAGTCTGTCCTCCTTCCTAGGCCCACCAGAGTACCTTTGACCACTGTCCTTTGCAGTGTCAACTCTACCCGGCTCACCTCCTCTGAGGCCTTCAAAGGTCTCTGGACACGATCTCTTGAATCTATAGTTTAATAACCGGTAGCGCGCTCAAGAACAGCCACGTGTAATCTTAAAAGCCTTTATTATACCTATTCACATAATGCCCTGACTTAATGCCCTGACTTGTTAGCTCCCTAGTGAACACCTGGTCTGAAGACCCATGTGTTCACTCCCAAACTCCTTACCTCTCTGGGCTATCCATCAGCTTGGCTCAGCTACCCCAGGCTAGGGAGCCAGGTTAAAGAGAGCGACTGGCTGCAAGCAGTGGGCTTATAAAGGGCCTGTAAGGTCACACACAGAACCAACCAGCGAGAGAGCCATCACCCATTATGAAGCTATCTCAATATGGCCAGGATCCCACCCACAGGGCAGTCCTATATCCACAGAGATTACTTCTGGGCCACTCAAATCTCCTGTTGCACTGTGGCCTCCCATTTAAAGGACCCTTACAATTCCCTTCTCTTGTTTTGTGGGAACCGCATCCTTATAATTCCCTTCTCTTGTTTTGCGGGAACCATATCCTTACAATCTCCTAGAGTTCTTTCACTGGGTGTAGCTGGTTCAGTTCATTACTGCTCTATTGGAGCTGATTTGGTTCACCTCATTGTTGAAGAGGGTCATGTCCATCAGAACTGATCATTATGTAGTATTGTTGCAGTATATAATGATCTCCTGGATCTGCTCATTTCACTCAGCATCAGTTCATGGAAGTCTCTCCAGGCCTTTCTGAAATCTTCCTGTTGCTTATTTCTTACAGAACAATAATACTCCATAATATTCATATACCACAATTTATTCAGCCATTCTCCAGTTGATGGGCCCAATAGATTTCTGAACAGTGTAAGTAGTCCAGAAATCCAGGTCAAGACCCTAACCCACCAACTTCTATAGACATCTTTTACTCTGGATCAGTTGTCATGCCTACATCTTAGCCTCTGCTTTCCAATCTGTACAGTGAGGGAAGGAACTAGACTACACCTGCTCCTTATTTTGAGAGTGGTTGAGTCACTGAAAATGTCCAAGAATGTTTAAAAAACATATGGTATCCCAGACAATGGAGACTAATCAAAAAAGAATTAATCAGGCATCTACTATTTGCTGGGCATTCTGTCAGATCATATCTTGGTGCCTGTTCCTCTCTCACATTACTTGGTTGCTAGGGCAGGATTCTCAGACTTGTGATCTGAAGAAACTTCAGCCTGGTTATGGGACTTTTTTAGGTGATAAGTTATTTCCCTTTTCTCAAATCCCCCATCTAAAGAAAGGAGAGAAAATGCTGCCTAATTACTTCTAGGGGAGCTGGAAACTGGGAGAAAGTATGAGAACGCCTATTAATAAGAGAGACAGTGGAATACAGGACAGAGCTGACTATGGAGCCAGAAAGGGAGTTCAAATACCATTCCTGATATATACTGGCTATGTCTCTGGCGGAGGGAAGGCCAACCTGCATGTCCCTGAGTGTTCCCTAAACTAAGAACAGAAAACAACAACAAAAAAGTCATGCCCTAAATGGCTTTAATAACTCTTTCTTTCTTTCTTTCTTTCTTTCTTTCTTTCTTTCTTTCTTTCTTTCTTTCTTTCTTTCTTTCTTTCTTTCTTTCTTTCTTTCTTTCTTTCTTTCTTTCTTTCTTTCTTTCTTTCTTTCTTTTTCTTTCTTTCTTTCTTTTTCTTTCTTTCTTTCTTTTTCTTTCTTTCTTTCTTTCTTTCTTTCTTTCTTTCTTTTTTCTTCTTTCCTTCCTTTTTCTTTCTTTATATATATATATAAGGAATATATAGATATTGTATATAGATAGATAGATATATCAGTGATTGAGATATACATACATATATATGTGTATATATATATATATATACACATACACACACACACAGTGATAGAGCACTAGACATGAAATCAAGAAGAACTGGTTTTGAATTCTAACCCATATACTTTCTAGTTATATGAACTGGAATCAATTATTTAATTTCTGTCAGCTTGTTTCTATATCTCAAAAATAGGCCTAATAATAAGAGTATCTCTCTCATAGGATTACTGTAAGGATTAAAGGAGATAACATCTCTAAAGTATTTTACCAATCTAAACCACCATTTAAATGCCAGTTATTATTATTATTATTATTATTATTATTATTATTATTATTATTATTATTATTATTATTATTATAATGTCTGTTTTCTCCTCAGGGAGGTGTCCTGGGCATTAAGATCGGCTGGGTCTGTGACCTGGACAGGTCCTCAGATCAATGCATCCCCAAATACTCCTTCACTCGGCTGGATGGAATCTCTGAGAAGAGCAGTGTCTCTCCTGGATACAACTTCAGGTAATTCCATAGAGGCATTGGAGCAGAGATGTGCTGTTCCCAGTAGTTTCATCCCCTCCGGCATTAGGGAATAAAGGGCCTTCCAAAGGAGGGCCGTAAGAAGGAATGTGTGAGATAAAGCCTGAGTTCCATTTCCATTTCTCTTAGTAGCTATTTGACAGTCTCTCATGTGGTTGTTGATTGTTTGTATTTCTGTTTTTGTAAATCATTCATGTCTTTTTACAATAAAGGACAGGGCAATGATTCTTGGTCTTATATATTTGAATTAGGATCAAAAGAATTATGTTCTGTTGTGGTTATAAGAGACAGAGAGAAGGAGAGAAAGACAGAGAGATAGAAACAGAGACTGACAGAAAGAGGAGTAGAGAGAGAGAGAGAGAGAGAGAGAGAGAGAGAGAGAGAGAGAGAGAGAGAGAGAGACAGAGAGAGAGAGAGAGAGAAGAGGAGAGAGAAAAAAAGCCGATTGCTATAGAGCTATAGAAGATCTGCAGCCATGGGGCCATTCAGGAAAGTCTGTCTCAGGCTGGGGACTCACTGAACAAAAGAGAAGCTCCGGGACCTTTCCACAGGGAGTCAGGCAGCTGGGGAAAGAGGGAGAGAAATCCAGGAGAATAAGTTGACTTGGAAGGGAAGGAGAAGATGACTGGCTCTCCTCATAAAATGAAAGCCCCAAATACTGGATTTGAACTCAGGAGGACCTGAATTCAAATCCTGCCTTAGAAACCTGGCTCTATGGCCCTGAGCATGACATTTCATCCCTCTGAGCTTCAGTTTCTTAATCCATCAAATGGGGAGAATCAGAGCACCTACTTTACAAGATTATGAGGATTTGGAAAGAGCTCATGCATATATGTTTGTATTTCTTACAGAATAATAATAATAATAGCTGCCTTATTGCATTCTAAGGTTCAAGGCACTTTACAAATATAATCTTATTTTATCTTCATAATGTCTTTTAAAAGTAGCTATAATTATAGTCACTATCTTATAGCCCAGGAAAGTGAAGCAAAAAGGGCAAGTCATTTGCCCAGAGTGACTCAGGAAGTGTCTGTGGTAAGATTTGAATTCAGATCTTTCTGACTCTAGATCTAGCTAGTTCTACTCTTTCATTTTTCAGCTAAGAAAAATGAAGTTCACAGGGGAAAATCACTTGCTTCAAATTGTACCATTTTATATGAGAATCAATGAACTAGACCCGAAGAACAGATGACTTGGGAGTGGACCCAGCTAGTTATCTCTTTATTCAGAGAGATGCCTCATGGGAGAGGGATTAGATTTCTTTTACTTCAGTTGACTTTTGGCCTACAACACTGTAGAACTCGAGCAATTTCTAGTCTCTTCTTCCTTTTCTAGGCCAATGTTTCCTAATGTTCTATCTCCTCAAACACTTCACTGATTAAGACAATAAAAATAAAGGAGAGGTTGGCAAAAATACTTTAAACACTGTAGAAGAAAGATGCTTAAGATGTTCAAAACATGATACTACTTACTAGTAATATTAATAACAAATTATAATGATATCTGATATCATTTGCGAAAGTGAAATTTCAGTGTGATTCCCCACAATCCCAACAATAGCATGAAATATTTAATACTAACCATTCTAAAAAACTGGACACATTAGTCTAGCTAACCAGGAGCCCCAGGAGCTTCACAGACATTGTCTGTGTTTATAGAGAACTTGTCTAGTTACAAAGGAGAACCCTTGAAATTTCAGTGTGATTCCCCACAATCCCAATGGTAGCATGGACTATTTAATACTATCCATTCTAATAACTGGACACATTAGTCTAGCTAACCAGGAGCCCCAGGAGCTTCACAAACATTGTCTGTGCTTATCAAGAGCTTATCTGGTTGCAAAGGAAAACTCTTGAAATTTCAGTGTGATTCCCCACAATCCCTATGGTAGCATGGACTATTTAATACTATCCATTCTAATAACTGGACCCATTAGTCTACCTAACCAGGAGCTTCACAGACATTGTCTGTGTTTATAGAGAACTTGTCTAGTTACAAAGGAGAACTCTTGAAATTTCAGTGTGATTCCCCACAATCCCAATGGTAGCATGGAATATTTACTACTAACCATTCTAATAACTGGACCCACAAGTCTACCTAACCAGGAGCTTCACAGACCTTGTCTGATCTGTGCTAATTGGTGCTTATCGAGAGCTTATCTAGTTACAAAGGAAAGCCCTTCCTCTAAGAAGCTCAGCATCTAGTGAGGGAGCCAAGAAACAAAGGCACGCTTGCTAAGGCCCCTTCAAGCTCGAAATGTCTGTGATTCTCTGCCATGAAGATGTCAACAACAGACACATATAACTGCCTCCAGAAAACCTCCCGTTAACTGACACCCTCAAACAAGCCTCGCCTGGGCAACCACCAAGCTTTGTGTCATCTTGGGGCCTTTTTCCAAGTGTTTTGGTAGGGATCCAGATGGGAAAATTTGTGGTTGGAGGAGTGCTGTGCTAAAAGTCTAAAACTGAGAGATTTGCTAAGTCGGATATGATTGTCTTCCAGCAGTTTCTAGATGTGGGTCATTTTCTCCTCGTGCTGTGCTCTTTGAGTCCTGGCCTTGGCCAGTGTCTTCATATAAATGGATTAACCCTTGGTTTATGGGACCATTTGGTTAGTTAGAACACCCTGTTCTCCAATCATCCCTGTTAACCGAGGTGTTATTGTGTGGGTGTGTGGGGAGATAGATATCAAGATGATGGATGGATAATAATAGGAGTCTTGGTGAACTTCAAGATCTCTCTGAATCAACAGTGTAACATGGCAGTAGAAAAAGCTAATTTGTTAACTCTGCATTAAGAGAGTTTTAGTGTCCAAAATAAAGGCACCGATGGTCCCACAGTCCTTCCGCCCTAGCCGGACCACAGCAGAGAGTTGGATTCCTTTTTGGAAGTCACATTTTAGGACACTGGTGAGTTGAAGATTACTAAAACAGTAAGGATTAAAGCAGCCTGGGGAAGAAGACATGCTTATGGTAACTCTCTTCAAGTATTTCAAGGATTGTGATATGGAAAAAGGATTTGATTGATTTGATTTGTTCTGCTTGGTTGCAGAAGGTCGAGCCAAGAGCAAGGGGGAATAGGGGAGGGAAGGACTCAAACACAAATGTGAGATCAGGAAAACCCACCAAAATTCTTCATTTGGAGTCAGAATGGGCTTGAATCCTGACTTTGCCGCTTGTGGGATGGTGGGCAATTCATTTGTCCTTAATGGGTCTCAGTTTCCCCATCAGTAAAATGAGAGGGGAGAAGCAGAAGATCCCTAAAGACCTCTTCAAATGCTTCCATTTAATGTTCTCTGTTCTTCTAAGGAAGTGAGCTAGAGTAGGAGGAGGCATGGGAGGCTGAAGGGATTGATCTCACTAAGAATTTATTTATATGGTTAAAAAAAAAAATCTAAGAATGGGAATGAGGAGATAGAAGTTTTTCACTTGGTTCTGCCATTTCCTGTGTGATCTCTGAATCTTTGATTCCTCATCGATAAAATGTCGAGAGAAGATGGGTGGGAGAGATTGAGAGGAGATTGAGCTGCATGAACACAGGGCACGGATGGAGGCCACAAGAGGGTGAAATGAGATTCTTAGCTGGCACTCTCTGCAGCAATAGCAGAAGCAGTAGCAACAAAATCAAGGTCTGATTTCCTGTGTCTTGAAACTCTCATTTCCGCAGACAGAAAGAAACCGAAATATGAAATTTTGGATTCTCTTTCTTAGTTTCTGGGAGAAAAGCCTCTTCTGCAGGAGTTCATTGCTTCTTGTGTGATCAGTGTTTCTGAGAGATCCCTTTTTTGCTGGAAGCCAACCATAGCAGCTTTCATGAAGCAATGAAGCTTGGCTCTGCTTGGTTTTTATTCAGAAACACGCCATTCAGCTAGATCTAAGGCCAACTGAGAGGGATAAGAAAAAGTTTGCCCTTGGCTTTGATTAGTCTTTTTATAATCTGAGTGTTTTTTTTTTCTCCATCCAACATCCATACTGTCTCTGTTAAGAATAGTCATATGGCTGATTTCCATGAAAATAGCATGAAGGCTGTCTTTACCAGTAAGCAGACTGCTATTAGGATGGCCCCTCAATCAGTGCCTGGAATAACCTTTGTTAAATTCAAATGCACAATTAAAAAAAAAAATTAAAAGCCTGGATGCACTAGAATGCTTGGCAAAAACCGGAATAGTACAAAACATCCCCGTTTCATTTCATTTCCTGTATGACTATGGATGAGCCAAAAATTTTATTTGGGTTCAACTTAGTGTTGGAAATGTTTCTAAGATGCACTAGTCCACTTCCTGCCTTATTGGGTATAGTGAAAATGACTTAATTCTGCTTTGTTGCTCTGAGATCTTCAAATGTTTACAACTCAGCACTTGTCAATGTTGGATTCCACAAGTATTTATTAGACATCTATTAGGCACTGCATATCCAAACGCAAACCAAATACTCCGTCTTTTCAAGGAATTTGCAATCGATTGGTAGGGAAAACAGATCTCTGCCGATTAGCAAATGTGAAATTTATTTAAGTAAATATTCCATAGGTTTGTTCGGTGGAGTGGAACACACTCGCTGGAGGAATCAGAAATAGTATCTTTTCAGAGATGCTTTTGCACCAGGGAGTGCAGAGTTCCAAAGGTGAAGGATGGAAGAGTGTTCCATGCATGGGGGAAGGGAGATGTGGAATATCTTGTACAGAGAACAGGAAGCAGTAAGCCAATTTGTCTGGAACGTAGAGTCCATGGTTGAGGGAGAAGAGAGGAGATGCATCTGCCAGAAAGAGAGGTTGCAACAAAATTGTAAATGCCAAAAAGTTTGTATTTGATCCTTAGAGATGAAAGGGAACCACTAAAGCCTCTTGAATAGGGAAGGGATTTGGTAAGATATGCTTTAGGAAAACCAATATGGCAGCTAGTCAGAAGATAGGTTGGAAAGGAGAGACGTATATTCTTAACACATGGTGCTAGAGAATAAAATGGAAATGGTCAGTCAACAAAGTTTAGGAAATCACGCTGCATAAACATAGGGCATACTCACTGTGCCCAAGATGAGTTTTTTCTTTCTGATTTGCTTTTTTCCTCCTAAAATGAAAGTATATTCCCCCATACCTCTTGACGGGGAAATAACCAACTATGATGCATTTCGTTTTGGGGTCATTGAGTTAATATTGTTTAAGATCTGAATCAGAATCATTTCTACAATCACTGATGTCTTTCATTCTTAGGAGGTAATGCATGTAAAGGAAGGAGCATTGGATTAGAATTTGGAATCTTGGTTCCTCCATTTTCTAGCTCTGTGATCTTGTGTACTACTGTGGAAGCTGTATTTAATGGGAAGGTAGACAACCTGAGGGCAAATCCTGATTCTACCATTTATTATTTACATAATCTAGAACAGTGGTCCTCATACTTTTTAAATAGGGGCCAGTTCCCTGTCCCTCAGACTGTTGGAGGGCCGAACTAGAATAAAACCAAAAGTTCACCCTCTGTCTCCACCCCTCAGCTCATTTGCCATACCCTGGCGGGCCGCATAAACGTCCTCAGCGGGCCACATCTGGCCCATGAGCTGTAGTTTGAGAATCCCTGATCTAGAACAAATCATGTAATCTCTCCCAGTCTCATTTTTCCCATCTGTAGAAAGAGGATTCAATGTGGAAAAATAAAGCCCTGACTATTTAGGAAGTCCTGGCATAGTAAATCCCGAACTAGACTTGAAGTCTGAAAGTCCTGGATTCAAATCCTATTTTACTACTCACTAGCTTCTGAGCATGCTTCAGTTTCTCTTATCTATAAACTAGGAGAATTAGGTTCAGTAACTTCTTATATATATATAACCAGTTATAAATCCATAATTCTATGACTTGTGATATCTCTTCCAGCTCTAAATTTATGGTCTTATGATCCTTCAGTTTTCAATCTGTAAAATTAAATAATTGGAGTAGATGATTTTTGTCCTTCTAATTCTAAATTTATGATTTTATGGTCCTCCCGCTAACTAGTTACAAAATGAGAAGAATGGATTAGAAGATCAACCTTGAAGGTCTCTTCCAATTCAGTTTATGATCTTATCATTTTTCCCTTCTCTGAACCTCAGTTTCCCTCTCTATGAAATAAACAAAATAATTTCTAAGGTTCCTTTTAGCTTTCAATCTATAATCCCATGAGTCTCCCCCTCTTTGAGCCTCTTTTCCCCATCTGTAAAATGAAGGGATTCGTAAAACCAATTCCGAAGGTCCCTTCCACGTTTGAACTCTCTTATCCAGTGACAGTAGGGTTCACTCAGAGGAAAAGTAGGCATTTTTCTGATAATCTTCTCTTAGATTACTTCTCTAAAGCAAGAGTCAGCCTGTTCTGCTCAAAGTAAACCCTTCAGTCTTCGAACGATCCTTTTCACAGTATATCTTTTCTTGCTGTTGTTCTAGCAAATCCCAAAAGTATATTCCAAATGACAAATTTCCTTTTTCAAAAGGCAAAAGCTTTGCCGTGAATGACACCTCGTCTGCTTGGAGACACCAGCTCAACGCCCAAGTTTTCCCTTGAAAGTAGAATATGGCAGCTTGTTACCACCTCACGTCGCAGTTTTCTAGGCCCAAGGCACCAGGCTTTGAGTAAGCACCCACACACACGCGCAGGCAAATACCACTTTCCTCACCACACATCGGGATGCTCACCTGATGGAACATTTCTAAACAGATGTCGGGAATCTTGTAGGGAAATTCACAGAATGATTTTTTATTCAATACTTCCAGAATTTGTGATTCCATCAGCATGGGTATTTCCTCTGCCAGAGCAGATTGCAACCCCCTCAATGGGTTGACATAAAAGACCATGCTGGAGAGTTTCTGTGGCTGACAAGTTCACCGCCCGCCATCTAACCTTCTTGGGAGCCTCTCCATATTGAGCTGGGATCCCCCGATGACGTGTATTGGTGGGTCTGTTTTGAATGCTTTCCAGTTTGGTAGGATCTGCCAGAGCTAGTGATTTGTGGGCTTGCCCATTAAGAAATGAGTGTCACTTCCATGCCAGGATGAGGTAATAGGAGAGTTACATAAGCTCTCATTTTTTCCCATCTGTAAGAAAAAAGGGTTCAAGTATATTGCCTCAGCGTTAGGATGTAGGAGAAAATAAGACACTGGCAATTTAGGAAATCTGGCCTAGACTTGAAATCCTATTTTGAAACTCAACATCAAATCCTGTTTTGTATCTTATTAGCTTCTAGATTCCCTCAGTTTCTTCATCTGTAAAATAAGGGAATTTGATCGCCAAAATAATCAAAATTTGATCAGTACATTGCATCTGGTTTTGAAATAGATGACAGGACACGGTTAAGCAGGTAAAAAATGAGAGAGTAGGGAAATGGCAGACAAAGTGTCGGACCAGGATCAGGACGCTTGGGTAGGGCCAGTTCTACTATTTAATTAGTGTACTTTGAAGTTCTCTGGGTTTCAGTTTTCTCCTCTGTACACTGAGAAGAGAAGGCATAATGTTTCAGAAGGAAGAGTTCTGAACGGGGCAGGAGATGATTTTAGTTTAAATCCCAAATTGCCATTTTTATCTGGGCAAATATTTCTCTAGTCCTTCATTTCCCCATCCATTAAAGAAGAGGGTTGGACTTTATGGTTTTCAAGATGTGTCTGTTTAACCTAATTATCCACATGACTCTATGACTGGTACAATATCTCCTCCTTCTGATGTTCTAGATTTTAAGCTTTAGGTTCTAAGATCCATTGTCATGCTAACATAATATTTTCCATGTCATAATAAAGCAAGTCAGGATGATCACGCTTCACATTTTGCCTCAGACCACGTGTGACTGTGGAAAGGTTAGTTAGCCTGCCTGGGCCTCCACTTACTTTTCTGTAAAATGAGTGAGCTGAATGTCACCATTCTAAGGTTAATTCCCATGTGAAATCCCATGAATCTGTGTTCGAAAGTCCCATATGACTCTGCTATCCTATGTTTTAAGATCCCTCCTCACTCTGGCATTCCACACTGGAAGATCCCTCTGAGTTCCCTCATTCCATCTGTCAAAACCAAATATTTCTTTCACATTCTAAGGCCATTCCACTCCAAAAAGTCTATGTTCTAGGTTTTTGGAACCCTTCCAGTCCTGAAACTCTGTGATTTTAAGAGCATATGTCTCTGCGTGCTATTAGGAATGTCAGACCCCTAAAACAGTTCTTTGTCATTATAGCTCTATTAGGCAAGAACTTAGATTCAACCCTCCGTGATGGAGGCTTCTGTGCAAGGACTAAAGAGGCTTTCCAGCAGGATGAAACGGGCCAATTAATGTTATGGGCCCTTTTATTGGATGTTTTTAAGGGAAAATAACTGGCTGAAGACAGCCAAAGGAGCAGAGAAGAGGAGCGCCAGCAAAGGAAAGGTTTCAGGGGAGCCCAGTGAATCACTTTCTATGTTTCTCAGTCTGTCTATCTTTGTCCGTGTTTCTGTCTCTGTCTCTGTCAATATCTCTCTGTCTCTTTGTATCCTATCTGTCTATCTCTAAATTGATCTGTCTCTCTGTCTGTCTTGTCACTGTCCCTCTCTGTATCTCTCTGTGTCCTTTGTCTCTTTCTGAATCTGTGTCTGTCTCTCTGCCTCTGTCTCTGTCTTTATCCTTTCTTTGTCTCTGCCTCTGTCTGTCTTTGTCTCTGTTTCTGTCTCTGTCCCTCTCTCTGTCTCTGTCTCTATCTCTTTGTCTCTGCCTCTTTGTATCCTCTTTGTCTCTGTCCCTCTTTCTATGTCTCTCTGCTCCTTTCTGTCTCTTTCTGAATCCGTTTTTAATCTCTTTGCCTCTGTCTCTCTGTCTGTCCCTATCTCTGCCTCTGTCCCTGTCTCTGTCTCTCTGTGTCTCTGAATCTCTCTCTCTAACTCACTGTCTCTTTCTTTGAATCTCTCTCTCTCTCCTCTCCTCTCCTCTCCTCTCCTCCTCTCCCCTCCCTTCTCTTCTCTTCTCTTCTCTTCTCTTCTCTTCTCTTCTCTTCTCTTCTCTTCTCTTCTCTTCTCTTCTCTTCTCTTCTCTTCTCTTCTCTTCTCTTCTCTTCTCTTCTCTTCTCTTCTCTCTCTCTCTCTCTCTCTCTCTCTCTCTCCTTCCTCTCTCTCTCTCTCTCTCTCTCTCTCTCTCTCTCTCTCTCTCTCTCTCTCTCTCTCTCTCTTTCATACACATACACAAAAAACTTATTGGACTGATATTGATACTGATTCCTCTAACGTGGGACTAAGCTGACAGAAAGGGACACAGTTGTACTAGAGATGTCTCAAAGGATCCTCCTCCAGAGTGGCTTTCAGGCCATGCAGAAGGGAGTCCTCAGAGATCTGGTCCCCAGTCTCAGCCACATCCTCACTGGAGGCCTCTCTATCATTTTCCCTCTAGACTTGATATCAAGGCAGCTTAAGCACTTGTGAGGTCCCATATTTTATGGCCAGGGGACAGTTCTGCTCAGCTGTGGGGCTCCTAGGCCTCTATCAGACAAATAGGAAAGTGCCAATCTCTCACACACCCAGAATAATTGTGTAATTCTTATATATAATTATGATTTAATATAAAACATTATATATAAAATATATATAAAACATTATATATTATATACATTATTATATATAATATGTTATTATATATTATATATATATACATATAAAACATTAGTTTATGATCACTAGCATTTGCTGCTTTAAGGTTGGTAAAGTGTTTTGCAAGTATTATTCTACTTGATCCTCACAACCCCTTTGAGGTCTGTGCTATTATTCCCATTTTACTAAGGAAGGAAAGAGACTGAGAGTGGTTATGTGACATGTCCAGAGTCACACAGCTAAGACATCTTGGATAGATTTGAATTCTGCTCCCTGACTCCAGGTCCGACTCTATTCTGTGTGCTACCGTGCTGCTTCATTCAACTAATGGTTTATCATTTTAATTAGGCTATTTTGTATTATTATTACTCATATGTCAGTACTAGTAGCCTGAGTGGCCCAACTCCTAAGGCTCTAGAACTGCTAAACGGAGTTCCCCTTATCATCCTCCAGGGACCCTGCCTGGGTATAGAAGGGTTAAAAGAAATATGATCGCTGCATACTTTTCCCAGTGTCAGCCGCCTACCAGGCCCGATTTAGTCTTGGTTGTGGGTCCTGGTGAGATGGAGAGCTTCCAAGCGCCACCATATCCAACAGCGAGGGCTCCCAACCTTCTGTAGCCCCAGCTACCTGCTGTGGGCCCCCTAGAAGCCTTCCTTCCCCTTCACAGGGCTCTGCCTTGGCAAGCGCCAGTCCCCAGTTCTCCGCCAACAGTGACAGCTTTGTCCCATTCACAGCCAACCCACTGTTTCTCTCAATAGCATCTCTGGGGTTGTCACAGGTCCCTACTGCAGGGGCTTCTCCACCTCACCAGGTGAGAAGATCTGTCCTCTTCTGGTGCTTACTAGGAGCTCCTGTCCCTACCTCACCAACTACCCCTCCTGGGGCTCCCAATTTCGGGCGTCGCTCGCTATTTTACCTCTTCCCCAATGTTTTGCCTTTTCTGGAAAAACACCCCCCGAGGGAATCAATTGCTGTCCTTATATTGGTTTTCCCATAAAAGAAAGCTCCGAAGCAATCAGAAAGGTCACCCCTCAAAATGGAAACTCAAGTGGGAGAATAAAAAGGAGGAACTTGCAAGAAACTTTGTGAAAGTCCCTCCTCGTCATTTTGTTATTTCATATTTTGTTCTTTCCCAGGGAAGCAATTTTTAAACATTTGTTTTTAAGAATTTGAGTTCCAGATTCTCTACCTTCCTCCCTCCCCCCCACTTTCTCCCCATTGACAAGGCACGTGTGAAGTTATGCAAAACATCTCCTTGTCATTTGGGTCCTCAGAACATAGAATGTTTCTGAAGGGAGGAACGGTAGAGCACCAAGTTAGAGCTGGTAGAACACAAAATATCAGGGGCCTGGAAGGACCGGAGAAACTGTCAGTCTGGAGAGAACCTTAGAACATATAATGTCAGACCCTGGAGGGACCTTAGAACCGGGAGAAATCTGAAAGGTTTCCATGATCAACACTCTCATTTTACAGATCAAGAGGTCAATGATCAAAAAAGATCACGGATGTCTTTAGTAACTGAGCTAGAACTACCAGCTAGCTCTCTTTACTAAGAGCTCAGCACTCTTCCCATTAGCCTCTCCTTTAGGGTCTCTATCTTCTGCAGTTGGAAATTTGAGGGTAGCAAGGAAGGGTATTAGAGAATCAACATGATCACTGGTCCTTGGGAGCCAGGGCAATAAAACCCAGCTGGCATTTCAGTATGGTTGTCCAGCCCAGGACCCAAAAGAAATGAGTCTGAGCCAAGAAAATAGCAGGAGAATCAACAAAATGATTGGACATGTGCAGGCCTTGCCATTTTCCCACAAACATTTATTGAGTGACTACTATATGCCC